>NW_025932559.1:0-26584 GCF_000764305.2 Hyalella azteca
TCACCTTCATATCTAGTCTCGATCACCTTCATATCTAGCCTCGATCACCTTCATAGCTAGTCGCAAACACCTTCACATCTAGTCTCGATCCATGCATTTCATATCAAGTGCAGATCACCTTCCATCTAGTGAAAGTGCAAACATCGATCCCCTTCTTTTTGTATTGAAAACATGTCAGCAGTTTTCAATAGAATATATATGAGATATAGAATATATCTTTATAAAATCGCGCGACAACTACAAGGAGAACTGCGAAATATACAGGTCTTCGTCTATCAATATCCTGTAATGACTTCAGCGACGCCATTCAATTATATCGACCATTAACGGTGAATTTAACCAAAGCCTGTGATTTTAATTTCGTTATAAAACCAATAAAATTGACAAAAAGAGCATTTTCAATAACATTAATCCCGCCTGAGATGTGCTTCAAAGGCTCAGAAAGCTGCGCGCATTACAGTAATTGCCTCTGCAGCCTTGTCGCTGTTGCTGGCCATCGGTCTTTATTGCCGCAATTAAATGCCGTGTGGGGTCGGTATTTAAATCGCTTGTAATAAATAAAATTCTAATTGAAAGTGTGCTGGAGGTGCCCACCTGCGGCACGTAATTTCATTAAGGCCATGTTACGAGCCTTTAATTTATCCAAAGCTCGTATTTTGATATTAGCTTGTTTAATAAATGCTCAGCGGAGCAGCGTTCCAGCAAAGTGCATGAGAGAATCATTGTGTAAGGACTATTTCTAACAAAATAGCGGGTTTTCCATAATGTAGTGTCAAGACCGAAGGTTACCTCGAAGGTGGTAGTGTGTGAGACGAGTTAATTAGCCTCCTGCCTGTTCAGATGCGTGTCCCGTATGTCAATTTCAACCTATTATTCATCTGCTGTAAATAAAGTGTGTATTTGAATAAATGCTTGTGGGAACAAGTCTTCATTAATACTTCGACGAAAACTCTTATTAAACTGACTTGGTGAGGAACCCGATCAAGTTATCACACATTGCCATCCATGCAGCCCCACTGTAGACCCTTCCCCTTGGTCGCCATGCAGCCCCACTGTAGCCCCTTCCCCTTGGTCGCCATGCAGCCCCACTGTAGCCTTTGTCCTACATGCATGCAGCCCCACTGTAGCCCTTTGTCCTACATGCAGCCCCACTGTAGCTCCTTATCCTACATGCAGCCCCACTGTAGCTCCTTGTCCTACATGCAGCCCCACTGTAGCTCCTTGTCCTACATGCAGCCCCACTGTAGCTCCTAGTCCTATGTATATAAATCTAATTAAATTGTAGGAAGCAAGCTTGGCAAACGTTATTTCAACATTCCAGATTTTTTCATTATTTATTAGATGATATTCCGATGGGTCAAAGTTTGATCCTAATGAATTTGGTGTCAAAAATTGGTGAGAACCGAAGCGGGGTTCGTGGAGGGAACCGAAGTGAGGTTCGAGGAGGGAACCGAAGCGAGGTTCGAGGAGGGAACCGAAGCGAGGTTCGAGGAGGGAGCCGAAGTGATGTTCGAGGAGGGAGCCGAAGTGAGGTTCGAGGAGGGAACCGAAGCGGGGTTCGGGGAGGGAACCGAAGTGAGGTTCGAGGAGGGAACAGAAGCGGGGTTCGGGGAGGGAACCGAAGTGAGGTTCGAGGAGGGAACCGAAGCGGGGTTCGGGGAGGGAACCGAAGTGAGGTTCGAGGAGGGAACCGAAGCGAGGTTCGAGGAGGGAGCCGAAGTGAGGTTCGAGGAGGGAACTGAAGTGAGGTTCGAGGAGGGAACCGAAGCGGGGTTCGAGGAGGGAGCGGAAGTGAGGTTCGAGGAGGGAACCGAAGCGGGGTTCGGGGAGGGAACCGAAGCGAGGTTCGAGGAGGGAGCCGAAGTGAGGTTCGAGGAGGGAGCCGAAGTGAGGTTCGAGGAGGGAACCGAAATGAGGTTCGAGGAGGGAACCGAAGCGAGGTTCGAGGAGGGAACCGAAGCGGGGTTCGGGGAGGGAACCGAAGCGGGGTTCGAGGGCAGAACGGAAAACAAGAATCGATGCAGCAAAAGAGGCTTAGGAGGAGAAATTATTTCTGATAAATTTGCATGTTACGACTTACATGAACAATATAATTATAAAAGAGACGACAATTTATTCTAATAAAATGTTACCTAATATAAAAACATTTAACTTCCCCATAAGTCTGTTTCATATCCAGATAAATTCTTCATATAATAACAAATAAGTAGCGCTTATCATTGACGATATGAACTTTGCTTTCACAAATTTTTAACTTTAAAACATTTTTCTCTTTCCCTCAAATCGAACATTTCCTCCTTTACGGAATTTGGCCTGCTTTATTTTCTGTCGCTTTTTGGTGAAAGCCTTTGTTGAGACTGCCAACCGTTCTCTCCAGCCGTCACCTGAGGGGTCCACTGAAGGAACGTCCAGCAGTGGCCGCCAGTAGCCGGTCTCTTGAGACGTCCACTGAAGGAACGTCCAGCAGTAGCCGCCAGTAGCCGGTCTCTTGAGACGTCCACTGAAGGAACGTCCACCAATGGCTGCCAGTAGCCGGTCTCTTGAGACATCCACTGAAGACACGTCTAGCAATGGCCGCCAGTAGTGGTCAACTGTGACGTGCACTGAAGGAACGTCCTGTAGTGGCTGCCTATAGCCGTCTCTTAAGACGTCCACTGGATGGACCTCCTGTAGTGGTCGCCAGTAGCTGTTGCTCCAATAGAGGGCTGCCATGGCGAACTCCTCGCGGGCTAGATTAAACACCAGGACATTGCGAACACTCATTCATTATGCACACACCCACAGACTCATTCATTAGTGTAAGAATATCACATTACGCAACTGATCTGTGAAGTAGTCAGGTTATACAGGTGCTTCTGCACAGGTACATTAGTGGCAACCAGTACAACTTTCCAATAATAATCACCACTATTTACCGAACGATCCGCCTCCAAATCAACTTCAACGGCAGCACAATAATTTTCAAAATAGTCTACATAATCTTCCAGTTTCTCGTGTTCACGTTGAGGTCGTGCCTCAAACTTGATCTGATCTCATAGCAACGCCTCGGCTGAGCATCAAGCCGCGCTCCCGCTCTCGCGAGCAATTGATCCGCCATTAGGCGAGTACTTCTGATGTATCCTAATATTTTCTGTTTCGTGTCCAAACGTCCGCCATTATGCCGCAGGCCTTGGATTCATCCGGTATCATTGTCACATAGTCACAGTGGGTCTTCTCGTGCCAAACTTGACATCGTCGAGTGGTGCCTTGGCCAAGCTTCTCGCCGCGCCCTCGTTCCTTAGAACAATTCTTCGATCATCATGTCGGAGGTTATGGGTCCGTCCGGTATATAATAATAATAATAATAGCGGTTTCAGCGTTAATTAGGCCGTTGGCCTGTCGCCGATTCTTAACATCGCAGAACATTCACAGCATTTTGCGGTCTCGAACTCGCAACTCACAGCTACAATTCTGCTTTGCTTAACCGCCCGGCCTCCTCACCGATTCTGACCAGAAACTGGCGCACAGAGCTGGGATCGAACCCGCGCCTCTCTGCTCCAATCCTGGTACTCTGAACTGTAACCACTGGGCCACCCTGCCCGATATAAAAGCAGGAAAGTTTGTTTCACTGCTTCGGAGCGCCGATGGAAGACACTCCAATCCCACCGCTGACACCAAATTTCGTATCTTCACTTGTGTGACCGGAAACACCGCCGCGAAGTCGAAATAGTTATGAGTAGCGTGCCGACTTGACGGTAACTTGCGTATTGGTTTTAACACAAGGGCATCCAAAAACTCCACCTACGCCGTTATTAGTCCGTTAGAGGAACTCATTAAGAGTTATGCCCAGAACTGCGGTGGAGTTTATTCTTGGAAGCCCAAATTTGGCTCTGCCTGATTCGAGTCGAAACCGTGTCACCCCAACCCAGCACCACTGAGCACACACAACTTCCGAGTGCACATAACGAGGGGGTAACTCAGCCAAAATGAGCTTACTTCAACAACCCGTTTACAATGTACAAAACAGACTGTAAACACTTCCTAAGTGCAAAAAATAGATAATATAATATAATACAATAAAGTCAACATATTTGTAATCATTTGGCAATCTAGTCACAATTAAAAATCTAATAATCTTGAACTAATTCCAAAGAGACCAAACTCTCCATCGTTCACGACTACCTAGCGCGAGTTATAACGAGGTTAGGAGCAGCACTACCAATCACGTTGGAGCTACACCATGTCTCGTTCCAAGACACTAAATCCTACAAACACCACAGCTAGACAAGATTCCATATTATGGTCGCGAAATAAATATTCGCATTGCTTGGTCATAAAATAAAGACATTCAACCATTATTGAGTCATATTGTAACGTAATAGATAATATCAAGACTCGAACCTCTTAATGAAATTGATCTTCCAAGTCCAGTCAATAATACGTTCTCAAAAAAAATTATTTCGTAAAATTCGGGTTCCGTCACACGTGCATTAAGGCCGCTACGTGCATTAAGCCCGCTACGTGCATTAAGGCCGCACGACTGTACAGTAAATAAATAGCTTCGTTGTTAATCAATTCTAGATCAGTCTCGATTTAAAAAATGTATGTGTGGGAAACCTGCCAAGGCTGAGCGTTTAGTGAGCTAATTAAACTAGAAGTGGACAAAAGAATGTAGCGATGCTGGCATGAACTTAATTACAACAAATATATCCATTTTTAATTTGGTCCCGACCGATTACGATTTGATTAACTTATTCGTGGAAAACCTGCTCATGATCTTGGTCGAAAAGTGATCTTGGTCGACCGGTCGGACAAAAGCGCGTGGGCGTTAGCGTGGGTTACAGCGTGGGCCAGCCCGGCCCTGAACCTGCCCTATACCAGCTCTCCCTTTAGTCTTGATCGTAAGTTAAGTATATTTGGTGAGAACTTCGCCAGTTACAATCCGCATTTCTTTGAATTAAATTCGAAATCAAATAGTAAATTCTTATGTCAATATTAAATTTTATTTCGACGTGGTGAACCTTCCACGTTTATTCTAACATGAATTGGAAGATTAAGGCCAACTTCATCTTTCTAGCACACTCCAGGCAGCACAGCTAACCAGTAGAGATAGATCGTCGTCATCTACGGTAACCACCGACGCTACGAGTCTCCGAGAATCTTTGCGGTTGCAAACTTCGAATTAACTGATCCGTTGGTGTATAATAGATCCAGTCTCCTTCAATTATTAGGACGTCTTAGTCCTAGGCGTAGGCAATAGTCATATAAAAAGTTATTATATATTCGTAAGGTTTTAGGACAGCGTAGATTCGGAAACTTCTAATCGTATAATCTGGCGATTGAACCCGTTTCATCAGGTGTATTTTAATGTTAGTTATCCACTAAAATATCTCGGAATTATGAAGGAAAAATAGTTCGCATCATAAAGAATATTTAGCTATATAATGAACTATTGCTAGTATCGTTCCGTTCCCTCTTGCAAATTTCTTCCATTGAGTTGCCATCGGGAACATTTTGATCCCATATCTACTACAGGCAATGTTGCTCTGTAAAAGACAACCATCCCGTATCTACTTCATCCCGTATCTTCAGGCTACGTTGCGCTGTATAGAACAGCCATCCCGTATCTACTTCATCCCGTATCTTCTTGAGGCTACGGTGTGTTGTAGACGACATCCATCCTGTGTTTCGCAGTCCGTCTAGTTCGCCATTGCGTTGACGGGACATTACTGCTATGGCAGCGCAGCCGGTATAGTTCCCATTAAAAATGTCCACCGAGAGCTACATTGATCGGATTATATGAGAGTGCTGTTTTAAGAAAAATTTTGGTTTCAACTGCGAATGATTCAAAGCGTTAAGAGGAGTGTAAAAATCTGGGTCGAAGCTGTTAAAATAAGCCTAGTTAGTATTAGAAAAGCGTTTAGACTTTACAGGAAGCAACAAGAACGATAAAACTGTACTAATGGCTTGAATTAGCAAACCTGGAGCGCAGCGATCATAAATTTAAAACTTCGCATGGAGGCTCCAACTCCTTCACTTTGCTCGTAATCTGTTAGAAGTCAATTCAATTTATAAATTCACGATTCCTCATAAGACTGCACCTCTTGTGAAAGACTTTAGAGTTCGGCACCTATAGTCACAGCATCGTATCGCTTAGCTAAATTGCTGTCAGCCGCGGGTCTACTATGTACATCAGGCTAGGAAAAACAGGTCCCAATTCCGGTGTGAAGTTATTCAATTCAGGCGACCTAAAACGTAATCATAATGATGGAAAATGCCTTATTTCGGTGAAGATGTGGTCGACGGTACCATCGCAACAGCCCGCAGGAATAATTTGGACCTTTTTGCATACCGAGCTTGCCGATCAAACCGTGCGCATGTAGTTCAGCTACATGTACATCGAAAGCAGCTCGTATTGTAGAGTTACTAAATGATTGTCAGGAATCTGCAATGGCGGAACTTCATTCACGAGAAGTTGTAGCAGCGACAACGAGGCCATTCTTTGATAGGGTACGAAACTGTTCACTAAATTTCCGACGTGTCGCAGTCAGACATTTCCACCAGCTGGCTAATTCAGTATTGAGAAGAAGCGATCTCGCTGGCATATACAATGCTCCACATAAAGTGAGGTTCCAGGTAGTATAACATCCATTTGATAAATATACTTGGAAATACTTCAGAGCTCAACCCGATGCCGAATGGATTACTCGTATAATCTAGAATAATGCTTACTCCGACTTTTCCCATTCAAGGATAAAGAATAGAACGAAAATATTTTAAGTTATGTTTATTTCGTATTAAGCCTTCCTTGCCATTGAGCGTCTCGATGACGTACTTTGACCGTCATCACTATCGAGTTTCCTCCCCGTGCCGGCTGCAGCGGTGTGTTAACTTCGAGTTGCCATACGGCACGGGACATTGCTGTGCTGTGAGTCAAGAAATTCATAGCATTACATCTACAGAATAATTCAAGTAAATACAATATGCATGCATTCACCGACGTAAATTACATTCTTAAATTGCCAAGATTAGAATGCATATTGTATATTGGGATTTTTAAATTGCTAAGATTAACTTTCGAAACAAATATTGAACGAATCTCTGACAAACTTTGGACAAATCACGCAGGATATCGGGATTCTAAATGACGGGATTTATAAAACCTCAAAAATATTTTCTTCCAGACAACGCCAGATTAACTTACCAGGACAATACAAGATTAATATAGCTCAATGGATGAAAGAAAGCTGAGCTACTTCCAACAACCTATTGAAAAGTCTACCGTTTTTGCTGCAGCTCCTTGATCAACGCTTCTCTCTCTCGTAGCTGCAGCTGGAGTCGCACGACTTCCTCACGGAGCGAGGCCAGCGCCACTTCATGCTCCTCACGGAGCGAGGCCAGGGCCGCTTCATGCTCCTCGCGGAGCGGGGCCAGGGCCGCTTCATGAGCCTGCGAAGACGCTTCAGTCACCACCACCACCTCACCTCCTGCTCCTCCTCCTGCCGTCTCGCTGCCTCTGCCTTGGCCGCAGCCTTAGCCGCCTCCTGCTCCTCCTTCTGCCGTCTCGCTGCCTCTGCCTTGGCCGCAGCCTCAGCCGCATCCTGCTCCTCCTTCTGCCGTCTCGCTGCCTCTGCCTTGGCCGCAGCCTGACCCGCCTAAAAATATAACACAAAATTCAAGCAACGGATCTATAGAGAGGAATTTCAATCGTCGAAATCAAAGTATTTCAACGAAACTAAGTATAAGGGTGATTACACATTGCGGCAATAACCGTAAGAGTTAGGTGACAGATGTTATGATTAACTTAAACTGGCCTTAGAGGTTGGGCTAGTGCCCGTAAATGGCCTGTGGCATTCTTCGCAGAGGATTTGAGGGAGCTGGAAAAGAAAGAAAATGAGTCAAAATTAGGATCAAGTAATTAAAATAATTTAAAAATTTATAAAGCACTGTTTTTATATAGCACTGTTTTTAAAAAGCAAGCACCACTGCTTACTTCCAAAAACAGGGCCCTCGAAGGCAGGGATGCCGGAGGCGGGGCTGCACTTGACAGAAACCTCATGCACTTTCCGCAAGGTATTCCTGGCATCTGAAAAGAAAGAACAGGCGTAAAATTTTGGATCACATTAGGGTAACACGGGGCAGCATTAAGAATTCACATGGAGAGCTAAGGGGCGCCAACCTACAAAAGTTTGGGAACCACTGCCATAATCAATGCACATAGACACACCACCGACATTCTCGGTGTCACCAGAATTTTCTAAAGACTAATGGTTAAACAATATAATATTCTTCGTACGTTAGGCATACTGCCGTCCTAATTTCTCTAGACATTATCAATGGCAACAGTGCAAAAATACAATGTATCGAGTCGTGCTTCTTTCAGCTTTTCAGATAGTTGGTGTAGCCATTGATCCGTCATTAACTAATTTACGAAATTATGCGTTGGTACCGCTCCTCATGTTTGAAAATACTACTGACTAATGTTCTTGCAAGGAATAGCTATGCAAGCTTAATAGTTTTTGATGTACGTAGAAAGCTAACGATAGTATCTGAAGCCAATTCTACGGTTGTAACTACGAGTTATGATCTGTGGGCGAAGCCGCGGAGACACTACAAACGTTGGCAAGCAAGAAGCCGTTAGTTTTGGTATCACACTATGGCTTTGCATCACATTGCAATTCCTCTTAAGATGACCGCCAGTTATAGTATTAATTGCACTATGATGATTTGATCGTCAGGTGTGATACAAATGACTATTGATAGACAATGAAAATTGAATTGCATACATAATTACCTTCACTGAGCATGGGGAGCCGCTTAATCAATCAAGACATTTACGTAGGCAGTATGAACGACTAAAAGCAAACTAACATATCGTATAGGAAAGTAAGTCTAACGAGACAATTATTACTTACAGTTCACTAATATGCGCAGATGAGAAGAGCTGAAGGCACACGACGTAATAACCGGCAAGTCGAAGAGAAACCAGAGACATCAGCACAACGTTTCAGACGAGACTCTGCTGCAATGAAGCCAGATTTATTAGCTGCAGCCTTCCTACAGCGGATGACTACATGTCGGTTTTCTTCCTACGATTGGGAAACTAGTCCTAAATGACAAATTATGCTCATTATAGGGGTTCGTTCGAGTAGGTAGTCAACTTTTGCGTGGCCAACCACACTTGGGAATGGCTATAATTATCTGTGTTTAAGGACTGTATAGTGTTGTTGTTGTTGTTGATGTTCCCCGAGCCCCGGTCACGCCAGGAACCCCGCGCCGCGCAGGAAAGCCGCCACCCGAGCCGGCTCGGATCATAGCTGCGCGATGGATGTTATGCCTGCCCGGAGCCTGGGTGCTGCCAGCTCCGGGCACTTCAGCAGAAGATGCTTGACGGTGTGGGGGAGTGCTTGACATTGGGGGCACAGGTCCGTTTGTGTGCTGTCCAGGCGGTGTTTGTAAGAGTTTAACGAGGGATGGTGACCGAAGCGGAGTCTGCTGAGGTGCACCCTGTCTGCACGGCTCAACTGCTGTTCTGTATGGCTGATGTCTGGTGGTATGCCATTAATGATGCTGTTTATTGGTAGATTTAAGAGTGCGTTCCGGGTTAGATGTGTGTGTATGTGTTTAATGAAGGTGGCTGGGTCTGTGGGCGGAGGTATGGAATTAATTATTGTGCGATAGTAGTTGTATGGAGTGTTGGCAATATGTCTGGGTGTGGGGGGTAAGTACTGAAAGTAATGGCAGGGACTGAGGGAATTGTGGAGTGCTGATGCAAGGAATTGGGTGCATCTCATGTCTAGGTGTTCTTTCATAGAGAGGACTTTGGTTTCTGCATGGACGTGACTGGATGGTGTGGTTTGGGTGCTGCCAATTGCGATTCTGAGGGCTGTGTTTTGCACGGTTTGTAGGTGTTTGTGAAGTGTGGGTGAAATTATGGGTGCCCAGGCTGGACTTGCATAGTCTAGCACTGAGCGTATGTATTGTTTGTACACTAGTGTGAGGGTTTCTTTGATCTGTCCGATTGTTGTTCCTGTGAGGGCTCTGAGTGTGTTTAGCCTAGCCTAGGTCTGCATTTTGTTATGATGTCCTGTATGTGTGGCCCGAAAGACATAGAAGTGTTGTAAGTGACACCTAGGATCTTGGTTTCATGTGTGTGTGGTATGATGATGTTGTTTAGAGTGACTGTGGGTCTGTGTTGCTGCTCCTATGTGTGCTTGTTAGTAGTGTGCTTGTTGATTTGGTGGGGGCTACTTTGAGTCTGTTGCGTGCTAGCCAGCCCTCTAGTTGTATGATGTAAGGTTGTACTTGTGTAGAGCATGTGTTAGCATTGGTGTGTGTTGATGTAATTGTGATGTCGTCTGCGTAAGACAAAATGTGAATGTTGTCTGGTGGGGTTGGATTGTCGTGCATGTAAAGGTTGAAAAGTGTTGGTGAAAAGACTGATCCTTGGGGTACTCCGTTCGGTATGTTTTTTGTGTGTAATGATATGCCATTGTAGAGAACGAATGACTGTCTGCCTGTTAAATAGTTGGCAAGCCAACGTTTGGTGTTGTTATGTAGTGCTGTTTTATAGATTTTGTCTGTGAGTGGGAAGCGTGGAATGGCATCAAATGCTTTGTTAATGTCGATTGTGATCAGAAGTGTGCGATGTGCAGGTCGCTTGGAGTTAATGCTATCTTGTATACGTTGTGTGAGGTTAGTGAGGAGTGTGGTGGTGGAGTGATGGGTTCTGTAACCGTGTTGTGTGGGTGAGAGGGGAATGTGAGGCGTGATAATAATAATAGCGGTTTTAGCGTTTAGTAGGCCGTAGGCCTGTCGCCGATTCTTAACTTCGCAGAACATTCACAGCATTTTGCGGTCTCGAACTCACAAGTCGCTGCTACAATTCTGCTGTGCTTAACCGCCCGGCCTCCTTGCCGATCCTGACCAGAAACTGTCACACAGAGCTGGGATCGAACACGCGTCTCTCTGCTCCAATCTTGGTACTCTGAACTTTAACCACTGGGCCACCCTGCCCATTATGGAGATTATGAGGCGCTCTACAACTTTGGATGGTGTGCAGAGGAGTGTAATGGGCCTGTAGGAGGCTGCCTCGGTGGGGGGTTTGTTCGGTTTCAGGAGAGTTATGATTTTGCCGGTTATCCAGATTGAGGGTATGATGCAGTTGGCAAAAGAAAAGTTGGCCATATTTGTGGGAGTGATGATACCATGCGGGCCGAGTTATTTCAGATGAATGTTCGAGATGTTGTCTGGCCCCATGGCTGAAGAATTTTTGAGCTGTTTTATAACGCGTGAGGTGTCTGATGCTGTGGCTAGGATGTAGTTATTCGCTAGTGGAAATTTGTGTTTGCGCCTGTAAATTTGTCTGTCTGCCCTGTGCTTGGGTAGGTGACTGATGCTAGCATAATAATTTATCAATAATTTGGACTGTTGTTTGCGGGAGGGGATGGTATCTGAGGAGGTAATTGCCGAATGAGATGGGGTGAGTCCACTGTTGGAGTTAGTGAGGCTGCGGATTGTTCTATATAGTTGGAGGAATTGGTCCTGTGGTCTAGTGTCGCCACGAACTCCTCCCAGCGTTGCTTCTGTCTGTTCCTTATGGAGGTTTTGATTTGTTCATTCAGTTCGTGGATGTGGTCTGTAGTTGCCTGTGAGTGTGGTGTTGGTGTGCATCGTAAGTTGTTGCGTTTTCTGATGAGACGGGAGATGTCAGGTGTGAAATTGGGGTTGTACTTTTTCCTGTTTCCCTTGGGGACATATTTCTTATCAACTTCAGCAATGATGGTGTTGAAGTGGGTGAGGGTGTGGTCGATGTTGGTGATGGGTTATGTGTTCAGCTCCTGGAAGCGGACCTCCGTTTCCCTGGTGAATTCTTCCCAGGAGCTTCTATTGTAGTTGCGAATGGTTTGTGATGTGTGGAAATTGGTGCCTTTGGTGGAAGGTAGTGTGATGATAATGGGTAAGTGGTCAGATGAGAGGTCTGTTTCTGCTCTCCAGGAAATCCTGTGTGATAGTAATGGGGAGCAGAAGGTGATATCTGGGGAGGTGGATCTATATAGGGCCTGATGTGGTATGTGCGTGGGAGTGAGTGTATTGTTTAGGATGAAGAGCAGGTGTAGTTGGTTACAGATCTCTACCCCTCGAGCAGTGGTGTCCTGTGGGTTGTACCAGTCTGGATGCTATGCGTTGAAGTCGCCTCCAAGGATCAGGTCTGGTAGTGTGTTTAATGCATGGAGTGTGGGAGTGTAGCGGGCCGGTAGACCCGGTGAGTGTTCTGGAGGAATGTATATGTTGATGAGGGTAATGTGTTTTTGTGACCTGTCTGGATGTGAAATGCCTGTAGTTCCATGTGCCTATCTACTTGTGCTAGAGTTCTGATATGCAGAGTTTTATCCAGGTAGGCAACACTGTGGTGAATGTACGTAATCAATCCCCCACCCTCCCCGTGTTGCCTATCCTGTCTGATGGCAGTGTAGTTTGGGATGGATGGTGTCTTGTGCGAGTGCCTAAGCTTTGTCTCTTGTATAATGGCGACGTGAATTTTGTCGGAGTGCATGTATTGTTTGAGTTCAACATGCTTGGTGCGTAGGCAGTCAATGTTGAGTTGTAGGATGTTAAGGTTTTGATGGCGGGTCGGCGGTTTGTTGGCTTGTGGTCGATCGGGAGGGACTGGGCGAGGCGGAGAGGGAGGCCCAGGCAGCGAACGAGGTGGCCGCGGAGGAGCCGGAGGGCGCACCGGCACGTGGGGAGCCGGTGTATGCTGTTGGACTTGCGGTGCAGATGCGATGGCCACCGTGTACACTATACAGTGATGGTCACACTGTATAGTGTACCTACATGCATTGGTTCTCCTGGAAAACTAAATAAACCTTGTCGTACTTGAGAATTCGCTGATATATTTTAATTGATCCTCGTTCGTTAGGGCCCGCTGGCAGAGACCCAGCGACTTAGCTTTATGGAGCGAAGTTCTCCCACTACATTGCCGCTGGGCACAACGCGACATCCCCACCAAAATAGCGGAGCTTATCATACTAAACGCGCATTAATACCATAGATTCGAATTTTTACTCTTGCGCAGAAGATCTTAATATTTATAGGAAATGTAATCGTTGTTAGTTCTAAATCGTATTTTCCTACCACTGCGCGATCTCGTACAATTTAACTCAACAGTTCCTTTGACCTGGCGGTTATCGCTATTGGACTCATCATAATTATCATTGGAATTTACGATTGGAGGAAATTCTATTTTAGCCGCGTCGGGGTTTCCCAGAGGCGAATTATTTCCGGTTGCCATTCAGTCAGATACTATAAGGGCAGAAGGGTAGGGTAGCCAAGTAGATCGTGTCTCATGATCGTTCTACACGGTGTGGTCGGGTCGTCTGTTCCGGCGGTTCAGGGTAAACTTAGCACAGATCACAGTTTAAAAGTTGATAACAGTTAGGCAGTTACACGTCCAACACAAAAACCATCTTGTGGCAAGAGCAGCGTAACATGCTTCAGAGCTCCGTCACGTGTAACTCTTTCTAAAAACAAGCTCTCGAATTAACCCGCCGCTGACCGAAGACAGCTCGCCAGTTAGCGGGAACTCCGCTAACTAAACGTAAAGACAAAACCGAATTTTATTGAACAAAGATATTTAGAAATAAAAATAAATTTCCAAACTCGTTATTTGATATAAAGTTAGCGTGAGACAGGCTATTACACAATACAGAAATATTTAATTCTACCCCACAACAACGGATGCAGTCAACCTTGTCTGGTAACTCACGAAATCTGTGTCTTTCGTTTGCTGACACTCAGCCTCACCGAGTTCTTGGAAAGCCTGGGCCATCTCTTCGATATAATTGGCTATTCGTCGAAATGGTATAATGGGTACAAAACGTGATCAGCTTCCTGCTTCGGTATGTGTGTTCGTTAAACTAGCGTGTCGATCAGCATGTTCAATGCTGCCTGGAGCCCAATTCTACTCGTTGTACCCCAGAACTTGGTCCCTTTATATGGCCTTGTATATAACGCCCGAAATTTACAATTGCCCCTGAAATGACCAGGTGACTAAAAACGAAAATTCCATATTAACGACAGGTAAATAATTGCGTTAACAACCGCAAGTCGCGTCCTAAATCGCAGACATTGACTGAACTGCCGAAAGTTGCCTTGCCAGTAAAACTACAATGGGCGTTTGAGTGTGAAACCCGTAGAATATTATATTTTCTATAATGTAGAAGAAATTTATATTTTAATATATCTTGTCTGCGCTTTTACTAGAAAGTAAGAAAACTTATTGAGCCTTGTGCCCGATCAGCGTACTGTAAATTTGGCCAAAACTTGCGTCGTAATGCAATGTATTTGCTCAATTCATTAACCATTCAGGGGTGCCGCTGTAGCCATCTGGAATATCCCAATTGCTAATACCATAATTTCTCGTATCGCTATTGTGGCACAGCCTTACACCACGCCCAAGGCAATAACGTCAGGAATGGAGCTACGTTCTTCTTTCGGGTATACGCGAGCTTGAACTGGCCGACGTAATGGGACCAACATTTTGGTCCGCTTTATTGACCTTAATAGGCAGGAATTTCCTTATCCCGCGTGACCCATGCCGTGTGCGGCATTTGAATTAATTTGATATGTTGCAAGTCCCTTGTTTTGATAAATGACTCCAGATGAATAATTGTTATTAGTCAACTTCCTCAACTGGTTACTAGTCACAAAGCATGTACATATAATCACAATGTGCTATATCACGTTTGAAGATATGATGACAAAGATCCTCCTGGCGAAGATCTGAGATATTAAAACTGGTGAAGAAAGTCGTTACCGTAAAGAGGAGTCGTTCAACTTCAAACTTACGCAAACATTATTTCATACTTGGAAATCCAATGACTATATCCAGTGTTCTCTGCCATCGTTTCGCCTATGTGAATTAATGGTTTTCATATATTTCGTGCTCCAACTGTGCAAAACTGACGGTGAACGTAACGAGCTTTTAGTGGAAATTTTATCATAATAAACTATTTTAATTCTGCCCGATTAAGATTATAGTATAGTATCTTCGGCATTGAAGAATAGGCCTGGATAGGCCTGTCGCCGATTCTTGTACTTTTCATGGCTAGACTGGCCTTTTGATCAAATCTTTTCAACGGACGGTAGATTTAAAATCGCTTCTAGATTCCAGTTGTTCCGTAGGATACGAGGCATTTTAAGACTAAACATATGCTCCTGCATGTCCTTGTCTAGTCTGTTCTTGAACGCGTTCATACTCGGAGCGTCAACAATATCTTCAGGGAGGCTGTTCCACATGTCGGTAACTCGAAGCGAGAAGAAATGTTGTCGCGTGGATAAGTTGCACTGCAGTTTTTTTAGTTTATATACTGTGGCCCCTGGTGTTGGTTCTTGTTTCAAATTCTAGTAATCCTTCTGGGACCTTGTACAAACCATGAGCATACTTGTATACTTCAATGAGGTTACCACGCAGTCGACGATAACGGAGACTGGGAAGCTTCATAATCTTCAATCTTTCTTCATAAGACTTGCCCTTTAAGCCTGGAATTATCCTTGTTGCACATCTTTGAACACTCTCAACTAAATTTCTGTCCTTTTCAAGTCTCGGTGACCACACAACGCTTTCAAACTCTAGGTTCGGGCGCACGACATAGGCGAACAACAGCTTCATCATTTCTATATCTAGGTACTTGTAGGAGCGTCTGATCAGCCCTAGCAGTTTATTGGATTTATTAACTTGTGTTTCAATATGCCTATAAAATTTTAGCTTCTTGTCGACACAAACTCCAAGATCTTTTTCCACGCAAGTCTTCTCAATCATAACCCTCTCGTTGCAGCCGTGTCTTCTCATGCTGTAAGCTTGCTGTTCATTGTTCTTGCCGAGGTGAAGTACTTTACACTTGTCAGCATTGAAACGCAGCTGCCACGCATCAGCCCAGTCAACTAAACTATCAAGATAATTTTGCAGTTGCATTTTATTTGACGCATCCTTAACTGTATTATAAAATTTGTGTCATCGGCATACATGGATCATACGCTTGACACTACTTCTGGTAGATCGTTTATAAAAGCGACGAACAAAACAGGTCCAAGAACGCTTCCTTGCGGTACGCCACTGCGCACAGTTACCCAGTCTGTTACGGATCCGTTAATGCTGACACGTTGTCTTCTGCCTACTAGGAAATTCCTGATCCATTGGAGTACATTTCCCTCTATTCCCAAAGAATTCACTTTACGTAACAGTCGCTCATGCGGAACACTATCAAATGCCTTGGGAAATTCGAGGTACAGTGCATCCACTGGCTCCCTTTCGTCCAGCAGGCGAGTCCAATTATTCAAGGTAGACAGGAGATTAGTGGTGCATGATCTGCCAGCAATAAAGCCATGCTGACAGTCTGATAGATAGTAGTACTGGCGGCCGCTACTGACCTCATACACAAGCACTTAGAAATTAAAGGCCATGACGAAACTCAAATTTTATTGCCACACCATATTAATTAAAATTAAATATTACATTTAAATATTCTATATATTAAAAAATTAATTAATCTTAATCATTAAAATATCTAAGACCATATAACACAACAACTTGAACGGGCTTCCAATGCAAACATAAATGAGCAGAACCTCGAATCCAGCGAAGTTTCATTTGAAAAGTTCTCGACTCGAATATTGAATCTAATTGAAAAATTATCGAATTAAGATTAGAAAAACGGATCAAAATTTTTACCGGTTTCAGCGTTAGTTTCAGCTGAAGTTATCAAACCGATGCAATTTTTTCTATTGAAATCACAAAAATCACATATGCTTTTGTTTGATTTCACTCAGCGCTTCCAAAATGTTTAGTATTTTCCCTCATGGCAGATATAATGTAGCAATTATCAACTATTTTCACCCAACGCAGAATAGGAATGTTTGCAAACAATTGAAAAACTGGCAGACAACTGACAACTAAAAGCCGACAAACTGCCACCGCTTTATTTTGACATTTCAAAGCAGGTTGAACATTCACGACAAACGGTTGTGCACTCGTAGATTTGACAGATAGAGACTGTGTTTTCAATGAAACTTAATAAAAATTTGAAGTAATATAGTTTCAGTTCAACTGCTTCCATTCCATAATAGAATTAAAATTAACATTGTAAGCTTGGTTTCTAGAAACTCGTTTAAAATCCAATGATTACACAAACAACTTATCAACGATGTATTCATAATATAATTAAGAGGAACAAATTAGCGGAAAATTAAATTCCTTGCGGACACTCCCACACTTCCACGTAACATAAAATATATAAATTTTTGGCTCATTCACAAATGCTTTCCTTATTATACATTTTGTATTAACAATGAAAAGCACGCATTTATCCCGTGTACAGAAATTAAAAAATCTCATAAAATAATTTTTCTTAGACTTTGAGAGGCATACATACGAGTAGATTTTGGTTATTTCATGGGAAAATACATTAAACATTTTAGCTTCAACTCCAAGCTTAACTTATTTGTCGTATGCCATTTTAAAAAGGAAATTCAAGCTCACTATTGGAGGTGGTGCTTTTTTGCGACAAGACACTACTCTATCACTCACAAAGATGATTTGGTCATATTGTTCAAACAGTGACACACATCGTCTGCATGTAGCGCAGATACGCTCTTTTGCAAGATCAAACCTGGCCATACTTTCAAAACTTGCTAAGTGAACGTAAGTACTTACGCTCTATTGTCTTGTCTATGATTGGTGGATTTTGCTTGAAAGGCCGTCAATGATTGGCTGATGAACTTACGATCTCTTAACTGTTTTTAAAAGAGTGGCTTGAAAGGCCGTCAATGATTGGCTGATGAACTTACGATCTCTTAACTTTTTTTGAAACTACGGGCCCGGGTCAGGACGAACGGCACCGTGGCAAAAAAAAGCATCGGTATTTGCTTGAATTCCCACGGAGTTTCCTGGGAATAGATGGGTTTCTCCATAAAAATCCCGATTGATGTGAATGAGATCTGGATTTGCAATCAGGTGTTGATGGGTTTCATCAAAGCGGCTACTGCGCCTGTAATGGGAGAAATGTCTCACGAAACTCTACGGAAATTTACGCCGTCGCTGGCGGTCAAACGTTGCAAAACTGCAGTTCATTTTTGGCTTTCTTGAGTTAGAATAATCCCAGCTCAGTGCAGCAACTGTACTAACAACTCAGTCCCATACATAGATACGAGTCGTAATACCAAGTTCGCCTAATATTATAATCAATATTATTATTTATTATAACATTTAATTGCAGAATCGAGTGTTTATTTATTGATTAAAATATAACGTATTATTGTCGCCCAAGTGATTGGCAGTGTAATCAAAGGAATGTGATTCGTTGTACTGTGAAAACTATTCTCAGGCTCGCCACAAATTAAATTAAATCTAAAACTAGCTTCCTAGTTTCTTTCTTCGTTGCGAAGTCGCTGTACGATCGCACTTCTCGGTATTGCAAATAGTTCAGTTGTCGTTTATTTTATTATAGAAGAGATAAGATAAATTTAAAAGTTAATATATCTGAACAATAATTAGGTAAAGATGGTAAAGTTAGTTCCCCAAGCAATAGGTTTACAAACCAATGAGGAATATCCAGTTTTCATGACTAATGCATCAAATTAGAAATACTAGCTGTGCTAACATGACAAGTGCTAACGCCATATTTAGGCATAAGTGTTCAAGTTTCCGCAAATTGAAGGCATTGATGAGCAATAATGAGGCTCTTTCGCAATTACACGAGGCATTAATGTCAACTCCAGATTTGCCTAATTGCCGATAACAAATGCCATCAAAAAGCTAACGGCAGATAAAAAGTTCTTAAAAGATCTCCTGCTTAATGGGCCCCGACATCTGAGCAATATAAGAACATAAACAAGATAAAATCAATGTTTTCTGCTGCATCACTAAGTGGGCTAAACTAAGTACTTTTACTGCTTCATTAACCTTGAAGAATTCAATACCTTCCATCATATATTTATTTTAATGGGAATTATGTCGTGTGGCAGAACGATAACAGACAGTTTAATATTATCGCCCTTCTTGTGTTGTGAAGGATTTATTCACTCAAATTCCGAGTCGAAATCAAGAAACACAATAAATATAAACAGGCGCGACCTTGGTTCAAAAATTCGTAGGAAGAAATCCTGAGCGCTCGTCTGCTGTACGCTCCATAATCGGCCTTAAGGAAATAATGGCAAAGCGGCGGAAAAAGAGACAATCTGGCCCCACACGCACTCACAGAAATGAGTGAGACTTTGTCCAACTACCGATGCAGTTTTTGTCCTTGTGTATCATCCTGACCCAGTTTAGCCCGGCAAAAAGACGTATCAGTGCTATGTTCTGTCTCTGACCCATTCGTTTTTCTGACTGAGGACTTGCTTTACGAGCCTGGCATATTTGTGCTGCAGAGCTTCCTGGAAGACTTGGTGTTGCGACTAGACAAACGCTAGGAATGGCAGCCAATATATGCGGCAACAATCGCGCTCACAGAATTTATGAATCGTTATGTTATATACAAGGGGACAAATGGACAGTAACTTTGCCGACAACTCAGTACCTGTAACAAATATTTGTTGTATTACTTTGCACAGAATCTGCAGCGACAACTAGTACTTGTAATAAATATTTATTGTATTACTTTGCACAGAATTTGCACTGACAACTCAATACTTGTAATAAGTATTTGGCGCATAAGCTGAACCCAGAAACTGTACCGACAATTCGGTACATGTGCTAAATATTTCAATAGTTTTTTTTTGCAGTGAGCTATAAGCGACCGCTTATGCTTCGCCCATAGCTCTATCTATTCTCCGACCGATGTCATTTCAACAGAGATGCCGGAGCATAATTAGCAAACTTCACAGTTTTACAATCTCAGGCAGGACATCGCCGGCCACTAATGACCAATGATCCGCTCTATTAATCGTGGGCGATAAGTTCGCCTGAAAGACCAGACGAAGATAACTAAGTCCACACCACAATGCCGGGTACATGCAAGGCATATGGTGGTCACGGTCCAGTCCAACATTCTTTAATGCATTTCAACGTTCTTTAATTCACCAAATCATTGTTCCATGGGTAGTGGAAACTCAGAATATCGAAAACAAAATATAACAAAAAAAAATTCATCCACGAACAGATGCGCCTTAAGCTCTGCAGTGACTAGTGATTTATTCTTTCGATTTTCAAGTTTTAGAACGAAATGGTCCTGCTGACAAGTGCTAAAAGCAAAAATTTAAGCGGCAAACGCTGAAATTCTCCAGAGATCTGCAGGCTGCGTTAATACAAGTTGCAATGTCGGTAGAGAAGAGAGCCGGACAGACTTACGCTGCCATGGCACTGAAGAGCGTTTGTTAAATGTTTCTAACCATCTGCTTATTCCTGTAAGATAGTAAAGTTTTTTACAAATCATGATTGTGTAGATTTCTACATGTATTGAGTTGCAAAGCGATGCTGGCTGAGCAATTTAATAACATGGTAGTAGGCGTGTACCCAGAAGTATTGACAAAAATATTTTATATGAAGATATAAAAATGTCACGTACGTAGGCACTGTTGCATCATGGTACACTTCATCACGACGAAAAATCATTATAAAATGTTGGTCATTTAGACACTCTAGAATAAATGTAAGAAAACGACAATATTGCTATATATTGTTAAAGCTATTATGTATAAAGATAATAAACTATGCTGGCCATTTTAGGGGCTACTGCATTAGGCTTCACAAAGCGATTTTCAGTTCAGTTTGGGCTCACAAAGCGATTTTCAGGAATACCCACTTTAATCAGGATATTTTGTAAGTGTAATTAAATTTACATCCAAAAATGAGCAGCTGCTGTGCGCCAACCCTGCTTCTCATCCTGTATTCATAGATAAATATTAAAATGAACTCTTTGCTCAACTTTACTAATTGGAAGAGGGAGCCCTAACTAAGTTTGAGTTACCACAGCAGACGTAACTTCTCCGAAGTTGGCCTTCATGACTCTAAAACAATTTAGCTAAGTTGATAAGCCTTACCACTAAGTGGAAAAGCACGGCACTGATAGTCAGTATGCTAGTTATTTTTTACTTTGTAGATTAGCTATGACGAGACCGAGTGCGAAACACTTTAGGCCATGAAAATTTTGTGTCATTACTTTTTATTTTTCTGTTATATCTAAAAGCAGGATGTTGCCTGTTTTTGAAACATTAATATGCTATCGATAACAGGATGTACGATCTTGCACGTTCTGCAAACATTAATTATGGTTGTTATATCGGAATGTTTGAAGTTGTACGTTACTAGGCAACTTTGATTATGGCTTTCATATCGGGATTTAGGATGTTGCATGTTATTGTCAACATTGATTATGGATATTATACTCTGATGTAGGACGTTGCAGTTTCTGGCAACGTTAATAATAGCTTTGTTTTAAATTCACTCGTGGATTAAGTTTATTAAGAGTGCCAAAAAAACATAGAAAATTGTCTCAAGATGCTACGATGTTTATTTGGTAAAAACAAAACTCAATGCACCGGTTTTACAGTTAATAATTTTCATATTAATTCATTTTTAATTCCCTGAATGCCCTCGGCTTTCAATTACTTTTTCTCAATACAATTAAAAAGTCGATTCAACATTTTCTTCTGAATCTAATAAATTTTCTTCATCGTGCAAAAATCTAAGTTTATATCGCTATAAAATATCGCTCTAAAATTCTCTGGAATTTCGATCGATAAAGCAATAAGAGCTTCGCTTCGTTCACGAAGAAACCCGTAATTATAATGGCGCAGAATTCTCCAGAGGAATTAATTCAAGCACATATTTAGATAAGAGCCTTCACAGCGAGCTGCTTCGTCGTAAGATATTCAATCTTGGTCGCGATGCAAATGGCGTATAAAACCATACTGTGGATGCCGCTGTGTCCTTATTTAGAATTTAGAGACACGTTTAGAGAGAGCAGGTCTGCGTTCTTTAACTTTTATTTAACATGTCATTTGAACGATTTATTGAAACTATGATTACATCGAATTTTTTATTACGAGGCAAGTCAATCGGACAATTTGCTTGCAATCTCAACTGATCCATGATCTCTATAACGTGTTAGGTGAAGTGCTAAAATTCTGTCTCAAAATTTAAAACAAAAAATAAAGTCTAATTGCAGGCGTAAAAATAAATACTCTAAATTATTTCAACAACTCAATCTCTCAAACTCTGTATTTAAAAGAACGTAAACACTGATGTGCAAATTACAGAACAAAGCTAGCAAGGTATTTATAAGATAATAATTGTGAAGTAACTTTATTCAATAACCCTACTAAGATTTTCATCAAACGCTGCCGAGTATATAATTAATAACTGATAGATGCTTCGTCAGTAGTGGAATTATCTAATATAAATTAACGAGAGTCTTTCAAAAATCTGCGGCAGGAACGAAAACAATTTCAGAACCTGACCTGATCTCAGTGAAAAGTTCTTCCTCTTTTTTAATACTCTGATACAAAGCTGGAACTGCGGTGCTCGTACAAGCATATCTGAAACCTCGAGTGATTCGGTGCAAATTTTACTCCTAAAATTGCAAGCGCTCATCACATTTCTTTATAACTCATAGCCGGTCTTTAGGCGGCCACTCATTAGGCGATTGGAAGCCTATATTGATCGAAAGAAATCCAGCCTGATAATTTGATGCTGGTCCACGGCTCACGAGCCATAGCTGAATGAAAAAAAAACTTCATGAGAGCCGAATAAATTCTTACAGAGGCCATGCCAGGCCTTTGAATTTCTCGTATCTCGATTGCCTATCAGAATAAAATTCTCGATAGTGAAAAAGTTATCGGTGTCAGGCTGAAACTTGGTGGTTGGTGAGCCTTGCCGAGGTAAACTAATTGATGAAAGACCATAAATATAATTCCCGAATAATATGTTTTGCATGCCCCTCACATGCAAAAAAGTAAGTGTAAGTGTAATTAAATTAATTAAAATCTTCATATGTTTGGGATGCTAACAACAAATTTATAGCATGGTCGATAATTTTACTCATGCGTCAGCGAAGCGAAAAAGCGTACTAAGACACTTATGCATTTCAAAATTAAAATTATAATCTGCATTTCAATGCCTCTATAATAGCAGACTAAATAAGAAAAGATTTTTTTCTTCCAGCCTTTTCCTACCAGGAGATCGTCTCGCACCAACCCCGGCCGGTAAATTGCTCCAGTGTTGTTTATTAATGAGAAGTTTTAGTAATGTTTAGTTTATCTTTGTCGAACTTTAGAGCTTAAATTCATCATAAACCCTTGATGTGGTTATTGATGGACTGTAGCCTGATGAAATTCCCCGTAACGGCGTCACTGGCTTTGATGTATCGCTCAAACCGGTCTTCATATTACTGATTAATTTTCATACAAATAGGTTCACATTGTACCCGTTTTAAAAAGATAAAAGAATATAATATTTACGCATGCAATTATAATTTTCATAATATTTAAGATTACAATATTTATGTATGCGCAAAACTGAGATGCTTATTTTGAGAGCCAAGCGAAACCGTGCTCGGTTCACGGCATATTTTTAACGTTGATGTTTTCGAATCTCACTCCCGGCAGCAACCTTAGGCAAATGACTTAGTCCAAGTTCATGTCCTGGAGTCTAGCACATCAATGATCTAGCTTCCTAGCACATCACTTTGAGTGCACAGTGTTACAGGTTTGCGCGCCTTTATATGTGCAAAAATGCTTTGTTTATACAAGAATAGGCAGAAATAGACGCTACTTCTTAGATATTATTTCCTGTTACTTTATTTAAGCGCATAGCCTTGAACAAACTCACGTCAGGAAGATGGCATTTCAGCGGGAATATACACTTTCGAGATATTAAAATTCGTTGTTATACCTGCAGAGCACCGTTGTTAAAATGCTTCATTAATTTCACAATCTCAGTAAAGAGAATGAAATAGGAAGAAAACTGATTAATTAGGTTAGTTAGATGAATGATATTTACAATCTTGGGGCCACACCGTCACGGTCAGCCAGTAAAAGGGCTTATCAGTGCTACGGTTGCCTTCTACCTGCACAATGAGTGAGAAATTATGTCACTATCGAGACAATATGATAAGTTAATTTTTACAAGTGTTCTCTTCAAAGCCGAAAAGATAAAATTGTCATCACCACAATATGAATTACACTCATCTTTTTGGTTCGATTTAAACTGAACGCCTGTAATGAGGCTAACTCGAAGCTCAAACCCAACTTGCTACACTCAAACAAAATGTATGAGTCTTAGAGAGTGTCTTAATAGTGACACTCTCTCACCCACAGTACGAGCGAGAAGGAACGTAGCACCGATACGCCCTTTATTACTTCCATCGAAGAGAACATCTTCCCTGAGATGCTAACCTATTTCTTGTGAATTTCTAAGTTCCTTCACGAATATTATCTGACGGAATTATATAATATTCGTAGAGGCTCGTGGGGATCTTTATTATCTGCTATGTCTCTAGAACGAGTCTGTCAAAGGCTCGCTTCAAACACTTCAAATGCAATAGGCTTCTAAAGACGGCCTCTTATTTAGCATATTTTTCCGCTAACGCATGAGTTGCAGCCGGCGCCAAATCTTATATGCGCAAGGTCAGCTACGCTGGCCTAGCGTTATTTTCAGGAATTTGAGTGCCTGAAACGCACGGTATTTTTATTCTTCCCCTTTGCACGGTATTTTTGTGCTAGAACACAGAAGGGCCAAATTTCACACACGGAATGCATAGCTGGTTGTAGGTAATCCATTTCCTGTGAGGAAGTTGGCCATTTTGCATGGAATGCCTCATAAAAAAAAATGTTTTGCAGCCCACGGCGGCCATAAACAACCAGAAAAGCGGACGATAATCACTGAACAGGGATGTTAATCACTAAATAGGAAGAACCTCCGGCAGAGGAATGACTTTACTTTATTTATAATATTATGCCTTGCAGTGACTCTTGGATCTGAGGTGAAAAAAGCACATTCAGGTCAAAAATTTAAACTAGGATTGGCCCTCAAGATCTAAAACACATTATTTTGTCTGCTCTCTAAGTTTCAAAGCTCATCAACTCAAGCTCCTTGACATGCCAAAAGTTTTATTAAAAAAACAAAAGTATTTAATAGCCTAAATAATTTACATAAAATTAGTTTATTATTGCCAATTATTCTTCATCCGGCTGGATGGTCAGTACAATAGTAATTCAGCTCAATGAGTTTCCCAAATATTATTGATAGAGGTCGAATTGATGTTAATTATCCATTCATTTAATTATGGAGATAACCAAACTTCTATACATAGGCCTCCAGGCACTGCATACTATATATCATCTGGTATAGAAATGTACTTCCTGAAATGATAGATTGATAAAAATTCAGTCAGTGGTAACTTCCATTCGAGATTAATCTAATTAAAAGGCGTACACATATTTTAATATATGTGAATAATCTCATTTTTATGACTGCATTCTTGAGAAATGATTCGTTGAAATTTGTGAGATTCGTTGAAATTTGTTCAGTCACTTTTCAATAAACCTGGCCACACGCAGATCTCTCTACGTAGTGTCATCTCAATAAAAAAAACTAAATTTAGCAATAATTTCTATACCCCACATGCATTTTCAGAACTATATTTTCTCAATTCTAATATATGTATACTTCTATAAGTTTGATGTATCCAGCAACTATTTTTTAGCTGAGTGTATCACGACATCCGATCTTGAGACTTCCGTACCCTAATACTCGGAAAAAACCCGGACGCGGAAATTGATATTTGTGAGAGATGTCCGTGGGGAAAAGAAGCAATTGAATGGAATTTGTTCCTCAGACGCCCGAAACAAAATTATCTTCGGCGCCTCTTCTGAACATTTTAAAAGAGAAAGAAAAAACGTCGTTCTTTTTCCCGGCAAAATCTGATTCTAGTTTTTTGCATCGAAAACAAAACAGTCTCCTACTCATTATACTAGACACCGAAGTAAAATGTGAAGTCTAGAAACAAAATCCTCCATTTCACTTCTTTCCTGTTACTCATGTTAGGAACAGAAGAGATCTCCTGTTGAATTTATACTATTCGAAACGCCAAATGCGAAGGCTCTTATCTGAATATTTTCATGTATACGGTTCACGCGAGAATTTAGCGTAATTTGTCATAGTTACCATTTTTATTTTCAGCGTCACCCACTAGGTATTTGTGTGAACAGAACAGCAAGCAATAAACAAAGTTTCTGAAATTTAGAATGCTCCCGAAGTCTTTCATAAGTTCAAATTATTTATATCAATACAATGTCTCGTAAAGTTACGTAAACTTAATAAGAAAAGCTCACAATGCGACGAAAAACTTGGGAATCGACAAAACTTTTAATGTTTAGAAAACAAAGCAACTTTACTGTATAACGTCATGATGCTTTTGGGAATCGAAATTCTTGACTGCAGCCTTGAGAAGACGAAGGCATCTTAATTGCAGGCTTTGAGCTGCAGGCAGCCAAAGTTTCTTATTTTATTATTATGCCTTGCAGTGACTCGTGGGTTTGAGGTGAAAAAAGTACATTCAGGTAAAAAATTTAAACTAGGATTGGCCCTCAAGATCTGAACTTATTGCCT
>NW_025932560.1:0-594 GCF_000764305.2 Hyalella azteca
CCGATTTGAAATGCCTAGCTCCTTATCGAACCCGGTGGAAGTCTAGTAGCTACTTCAAACTATCGATAGTCATGAAAAGATCCGGTCAAATGACACGATTTTAGATCTGTGAACAAGGCACGAAAAGGAAAAGAATCGGCGATAGGCCACATCAGGCCTACACTTCAGCGCCGACATCACTATGTTATGTTATGTTTTGCCATCGTGAAAATCGATTTGACTGGAAATAAGAGCTACCTGCGGTAAACCACGGAACTTCTCGTGGGTCAACCTTATATAGTTCAACCATGCGGTAAACTATCTACGATAACGCTCTAAAATAAAAAAAATTTAGCACTCGCAAATAAATATTGGGCTACCAAATATCAAAAATAATTTCGACCGCACCAACTCCAAAATACAACGAAATCAAATCTCACATGTGTATCGATTAACCTAACCTAACCTAGTAGGGGGAATACTGTTGAATCCAAATACAATTAAATTAATCGAATTAATTAAATTTATCGAATTAAATCCAAATAAATTAAATCATCGATAAATTTTTTTAGCGGAAATAGTCACTCACGTTTTTGCGAGACAGCATGGGTAAAG
>NW_025932561.1:0-494 GCF_000764305.2 Hyalella azteca
CCTGAACTCCCTGCGAGTCGGCAACTTACCCTGGACACTGGCAAGGTTCCGTTTGAACCTGTAACCTGGCAAGCCTGAACTCCCTGCGAGTTGGCAACTTACCCTGGACACCAGCAATGTTCCGTTTTGAACCTGTAACCTGGCAAGCCTGAACTCCCCGCGAGTCGGCTACCTACCCTGGACACCATCAAGGTTCTGCCTTGAACCTGAACCTGGCCCAACTTTTCAACCTGGCAAACCTGGAGCATATGATTTACACCTATAATTTAAAAGCAAAGAAAAGACCACAAAAATTTAGCATATCTCATTTGAAAACGTTTCGGAGACCAGCTCCATCGTCAGTTTGATAAATCTAGAACACAGATAAATGCAGAAAATTAGTTTGGAGTTGATGAAAAAACACACAGAAGTTAAAAACCTAAATTTACAGACAAAGGGCAGAATAATAAAGTAGGTACCTATCTATTCACAATTTCTAATGGATAAGAACTATA
>NW_025932562.1:0-244 GCF_000764305.2 Hyalella azteca
CGCTACGTGTACTTAGGTCGCTACGTGTACCTAGGCCGCTACGTGTACTGAGACCGCTAAGTGTACTTAGGCCGCTAAGTGTACTTAGGCCGCTACGTGTACTTAGAACGCTACAAGTTCTTTACCAAGTTTTCATTCATAGTGCTTCTCCTGTCCGCCAGGAGCGCTGCTATCCTCCTCGCTGGGCTCACCGGGGCGGCCAGCGGATCAGTACACGCTACCGTCGCTGGAGGAGGTCCTACAG
>NW_025932563.1:0-265 GCF_000764305.2 Hyalella azteca
CAGATGGTGATCAATCATTCAGATGGTGATCAATCATTCAGGTGGTGATCAATCATTCAGATGGTGACCAATCATTCAGATGGTGATCAATCATTCAGATGGTGATCAATCATTCAGGTGGTGATCAATCATTCAGATGGTGATCAATCATTCAGATGGCGATGAATCCATCAAATGGTGATCAATCATTCAGGTGGTGATCAATCATTCAGATGGTGATCAATCATTCAGATGGTGATCAATCATTCAGATGGTGATCAATCAT
>NW_025932564.1:0-67715 GCF_000764305.2 Hyalella azteca
TTTTGTTGATGCGTTACTGTGAAATTCTGGTTCTATTTTTCAGCATATTTATAAATTTTGGTATACTTTATATATTATTGAGATTAAGCGATAAGGTACGCACGTTTTTTAGCTTGCTAGTTCAATTTTTACTAATTCAAATGTTTTCGATTTATTGCTTACGTCATTTGTTTTTCACTCGCAGCAAGCGCCTGAGCTTCGTGAGTTCTTCCCTGACCAAGGAGACAGCTCAGGACTCCCCACCATCGCTGAGCATGCAGGTGATCATCTTAAACATTGTAAAAGATATATTTTTCTTTTTTTTTTACATGTTATATTCCTTTTCATTTCGTGTTGAGTTTTTCAGCTGGTGCGTAGTGATACTGTGTCTTTTTTGAACCTCTTAAAACACGTTGACTCTGATTGTTTCATCTTGTACTATTACTTCATTTTTTGTACTGTTTTTAAACAGGGTTGCCAGACGGTCATTTATACCGGAAAAATTCCGTGATTTAGTTTTTCTCAATTGCGTTGGCCGGCTAAAATTTATGATAGGGGTACTTCCTAATTAAATTTTAAATACTGCAAAGAGGAAGTAAATGGAATTTATATAGCGGAACCTACAAATAAACTGGTATATATATTGAGTTATCGGCCTTTTTTGTTCTCGGATTTGGCCGATTTTAGGCAACCTGAATTATGTACCACTACGTCCTGGAGAAATACATTTAGACGGCGCGGGTGCCACGCTCAGTGACGGCGACGAGGAAGACGAGTCTCAACGAACACAGGTAGAGATTTTTAGCCCTAAACTACAAGAGATATCCTATCAAAAATAGTTGAATAGTTTAGAAATTTGTCCGCCAATCATTGACGGTTTTCGAGTAAGCCCCTCAACTAGAGACGAACAATCGGCCGCTACTTGTGCTTAGGCCACCACGTGTACTTGTCTGCTACTTGTCCTTTGGCTGCCACTTGTACTTAGGCCACCACATGTACTTGTCCGCTACTTGTCCTTTGGCCGCCACTTGTACTTAGGCCACTACGTGTACATGGCCGCTACTTGTCCTTTGACTGCCACTTGTACTTAGGCCACCACATGTCCTTGTCCACTACTTGTCCTTTGGCTGCCACTTGTACTTAGGCCACCACGTGTACTTGGTAGCTACATGTACTTAGGCATAGATACTTTACGCTTTCAGTAAGTGATGATACGGTGAACAAACTTGACTACCCGTATCGTCTCAGCGAAGGCGATGACAAACAAATGAAAACATCTGCTTTTAATCGTGATGTGAATTTCATATCGGACACTTCTATTTATGTTAGATAACGAATAGAAATTACTGCGCAAAATATTTAACATAATTATTTTTGGTGTTTTATTAGTATTTTTTTCTGTCACAGATGATTCGACTCAGGAGGATACTCAGCCTGGAACTGTAAGTGTTCGGGATTATCATTATCTTGATTTATTTGAATCTTTTTATGAAGTGTCTTGAGTTTTCCATGGAATAATCTGGAACATGGATCATGCGTCTGGCACAGGGCCTCGTATAACTGCTAGAAGGCGTCTTCGAAAACCATGTAACCCTTGAAGTTAATCATAGAAATGTTCCAAAAGTTGCCTAGAGGAACGGGATAATTGAAATCTAAATAGAACTTGCGTAACATCGAAACAAATGAAGTCTTGAAGGAGCATTTTTCGTTTCTTACTTTGTTGTAAAGATGAAGCTGATTTCTGCAGGATTCCGCTGCACCCGCCATGACTTTACAGCCGCTGCAGTGCCAGGAAAATGACGAGTTTTTGTCTGAGTTTGACCGCATGATGAGCGACGCGTTCGTCGAGCATTCGAGGGACGTGAGACCGAACCCCACACCGATGTCCCTACCCCTGCCCACGCGCATCACTCACAAGAAAAACTACGGTAAGCCAAATTTCGGCTACTACGCGTTACGTCTTTCAACCCTTGGTGTTGAATAAGAGTTTGGTTGAGCAACTCAAAACAAAAATTCGGAGTTGATCAGAAGATAAACTAGTGATAGCCAACTTTCATTTATATCACGTACCGTCTGTCAACACTTACTGTTGAATAACAACTGGGTTGAGCAACTCAGAACAAAAATTCAGAGTTGATCAGAACAAAAACTAGTGTTGGCCAACGTTCATCTACAACCCTTGCTCTGACTCGTACCGTTAGTCAAATTCTACCGTCAAAAAACCGTATGGCAGATCAACTCTTATGTTCTGCAATAACTGCAGTGCCAAAATTGTATGGTAATTATGTAACCAATATAAATACCTGGGTTTTACATAACTACACCACCTTGATTAAAAACTGGAGGCACGTGTAATTTTGTCTGGAGGTGAGAAAGAAACTACTTTACTTTCTTTCAGATCAACTTCTTCACGAATCCAAGATGGACACGAACACAGATGAGAACACCTCGGAAAACGAACGTGGGAACAAGACCGTGAAGTTCATCTTGATGTCTCGCAGCAACAAGCAACAAATGACGACCATCGCCATCCCCGAGGACAGCGTCATTGTGGCCAAAATGAGGAGTCGAGAGAAGGCCGAGGCCGAAGAGCGCAGGAACGTGAAGCGCGTCACGCTCGAGATGACGGAACGGCAAGTCGAGGAGGAGGCCGCGCAGGAGCTGCTCATGCAGCAGGTTTGTCGGGCGTTATAGATTTTAGGCACATGAGGATACATTGAATTTAGTGCTATTGGTGGAGCAGTATGACAAGTTTGTGGTCATAAACTTGAGTATTTTGATATTGGCCCCTATTGTTTCGAGCGTTGTTATCGATAGAAGAAGATCAATTATGATTATCCAACGTTATTACTAACGCATTCTCATGATATACATTGCAGCGCAACGCTCCCCTCAACCCTCACCGCGAGCGTCGAGTGAAATACCAACATCCGAAGGGCGCCCCTGACGCGGACCTTATCTTCGGGAGCGGCAAGCACCGTAGCGGAGCTAGCGGTTCCTGATGACAAGTCCACGCCAGACCCAACAGCTCCTGATCTCCGGGCAGCAGATGTTCGATCATCATGTGTTCGTAAGCATCTGATGTTCGATCATCAGGTGTTCGTCAATAACAGATGTTCGCGAGTCCTCAATTGAGCTTGTGAGAACGCCGATGAAGAAAGGTCTCTGCTTATCAAATCAACTAGCAAGTGCACAGGACGAATCCGCAAAAAAAAAGATGCAATGCAACTTGTGGCTTTCTAGGCGTCTATATTTTACGTGATGTATAAATCACGCATTTTGACGGATCTCTAAATGGGGCATAACGCAATTGTGTTCAATCATGAAGTTGTTTGTATCGGAGACTTGATTTCATTTGCTATCGACAATGTGATTCTTTTTTCTGTTGCACCTGTTGAAGGCACATTAATTGCCCGTTTATTGTGAAATAAAAAAAAAATATAAATGATTCTAATTTAGTTGACCATGCGATTATTGGGGTATAATGATTTGGGCATTACATTTATATGATCACGTAACCAGTAAAATGGAAACTTATTGGTTAGATACATATGTGTAAAAGCGGATATTATTCAAGAAAGCAAACCTTGGTGATTTCTTTTCTGAACATAGATTGTGTAAAGAATTCTAAAACTGGATTCTCATTAAATTGCGCATCTGAATCTGAAAATGATACACTGTCTATTTATTGCCCTTGCATACATTATTAAACAAAAGATTAAGCAGACTAGTACGACATGTAGCTGTGGTATATTAGGTAAATGAAATCATGAGGATCATATTAATTTCCCTTAAGTTGACAATTTTAGTAAGTATATTGTCATCAGAAGCGAGATGTTTATAAAGTACTTCAGCCATAAATGTACTGGCGGTAGCTTTCGTTACCAGTTAAAATAGAAGTATGTTCTGTATTCGTATCCAAAGACTTGACCTTTTATTTACTGACGGCAAATTTTGTAACCAGACCTTTGGGTACGAATAGCATTGAGGCACAAAGGTTTGACCGGATAAAGTAGCAGCCAAAATTAAAAACATCAGCAAGATCGAGCTCCTGAACACTACAATCCATTGTGACTTCGAATTCAAACTGTAACAACAGTCCATTGTTAAGTGGTCCGGTCGCACAACAAATAATATTAAAACGATTCATTACGCATGCAACATTTGTACTTCGCGCGATTGAGATCACGGCTGGAATAATATTACTTTACGTAACAATGAAGACAGCACATCGTTAATATTCACCTCAACGAAAAAATCAACTCTTCCTATGAGTGCTTCCATCGTCACAGATAAATGTGTTCCATTGCCGGATCCTACAAGCAGTTGCGTAGAAAAATACGAAACTGGACTAAACCATTTACGAAGTATTAAAAAAAATTCTTACGTGACTAACTTGTTAAAATAACTCATTATGAAAGTTGTTACGGTAGGCACTTGGTAGGTCCGCTTGAGTATTTTTATCAATCGATGTGCATTTCTGCCTGAGGTGCATAAATGGACGAGCTGCTTTGCGTCATCGAAGCACCGCTCCGATGCTCGCATCGCGCCTCATCTCGTGACTGCAGAACAAACACTCGGTATTAATACTTTCAAGCAGGTGCTAGTTGTATTTAACGGTATGATCTTAATTTATTACCTTCTCAGTTAATAGCTAAAGTTTGGACACTAACCACAGTTGGAAATCAACAATTAAAGAAAAGTAATTGCAGTTGTATCTTTGAAAGCCGTGCAACAATACGTAACTTAATAAATTCAAGTAAAATTTTCCTTAAATCAAAAGCATTACTGAGAATAATGCATTTTAATTACAGAAAAGAAAAGAAAACCCACAAAAATAAACTGGTGTAAAAATAGACGAGTAATATAAGTCGTGTTTGTACATTGTTTTCCTTCTCATAACAAATTTTCTATTAGTGTTGCATGTTTGAACTTCATTTATTATTTGTCCAAACGTAATGTGGTTGAGTGGTAAAGTCGCGGATTCAGGCTGCTAAGATTTCGAATATCAGTTATTCTGCGATAGTGAATGTAGCGACGGTTACTAACTGGCCGTACAATTTCTTGAGTCATAAAGTGAACGATGAAAAATAACGCATATTCGACGAACCTGGTCTTGTGCAGTTTTGTTCTTGTGCTGGCGGAAGAAATCCACGATGAGGATACGGAAGAACAGAATTATATTCATCAACACAATGATTGCCATAGCTGCACAAGGAAAAAAGAGTTGCAAAATCAAGATTAATAAACAGGGAATTATTCATCATGCTGTATCAAAGTTCATGTTTTCTCATGACACTGGCCGGAACAATGCTCTGTACACCTCGATTTACACTTCAAAATGACACTTTTTCAAGACTATAATAATATATAATCGTGTTCTCAGCGTTAAACATGTAAATCGGGCCCGCAACTCAGTGCTCCAATCTTGCTATACTCTACCACCCCGCCACCTTGACTATTTGACCAAGAACTGTTACAGGAAACTGGGATCGAACCACCAACTCACTACCCCAATCCTTGTACTCTGAACTGTAACCACTGGGCCAATAACCAATAATTATCACAATGGCCACTCCAATTCTTTGAGCTTTACAATTTTAAAATCCTCCAGACCATCCAGAACAATTGAAAGCATCTCACCAATAGAGCCGAGAGTGTAGACAGCCAGCGGGACCATGTCGCTATGCAGCACAAGCCACCTCGTCATCCAACCGAGCACAGCAATGCGGAACACAAGGAAGGTGGCGACGTTGAAGAGAGCGGTGAGTCTGTACTGTGAGCTACACCTGCTCATGCCCTCCACTACGAGTAGCTGGCGGTAGTGAAGGAAGATGCTGTTCACCTCAACCAAGAGTGCGACTATTGCGTACCTGTTCACAAGGGGAGAGATAAACCTTTATAGAAAAGTGATCGAGGAGTATCTGGTAGAGGGCAAAGAGATTAGTTATACATTTTTTTCAGGCCATTGATTACTTCATATGTATAGCAAGCGATCGAGGAGTGTCTGGTAGAAGGTAGAGAAATAAAGTATATAACAATAGATCGAGAAGTGTCTGGTATAGGGCCACGAGATTAGTTATATAACAAGCGCTCGAGGAGTGTCTAGTAGAAGGTAAAGAGATAAATTATATAACAAGTGATCGAGGAGTGTCTGGTATAGGGCCACGAAATATTTTATATAGCAAATGATAGTGGAGGAATTAACGACATTTTGAATTGAAAACCTGGTCCTATCAAATACTAAATGGTGTACAATTTACATCTTAAAATCAGCGAAAAATTTGTGCACCTAAACGCTACACTTCTCTCTCCATTTAGAATCATTCATTTCTGTATAGCTATCCAAGTAAAAGGCTGTTACTGATGTGATACCTAACGAAATTTTGGATTTAGAAGATCTCACCATGCATCTCATTTCTCATGCCATTACTTTAGAGTTGAGTGGAAAACATCTTAATTTTTCGATTTAATTTTCGAATTCCTTTTATACGAATACGTACATCGCCAATGACCTTCGTTTCTAAAGTCCTGGTAACGGGAGTTACCATCAGTAGCCAAAAAGTATATAAAACCACGGAAGTCTACGGATAAATAAACCATCTTCAATGCTTTTAGCATCGCAAGGCTTAAAATCTTGAGTTACCGTCAGTAGACAATGGCTGAACCCCTTGTTTACGGATATATTAATCATCCTTACTATTGTTCCTAACTTGAGGCCTGGAAACGATAATTGGGATCATTAGGTAAAATATTAAACATGTGCCAGGAACACCATCTCACCCCACATTGCGTTTTGTGATGACAATGGCTTAAGCCCTTGTTTACGGATATATTAATCATCATTCTTATTGTTCATACCTAAAGGCCTGGAAACGATAATTGAGATCATTAGATAAAATATTAAATACGTGCCAGCTAGGAACACCATCTCACCCCACATAGCTTTCTGTTATGACAATGGCTTAAGCCTTTGTTTACGGATATATTAATCATCATTACTGTTCCTACATAAAGGCCTAGAAACGATAATTGAGATCATTAGATAAAATATTAAACTTGTGCCAGGAACACCATCTCACCCCACATAGCTTTCTGNCGAGTTGTTACTCTCGAGAAACTGGAGCTTTGGTCGAGGCAAACCCGTAACACCTTCAGCATTTTTTAACGTGTAACGAACTAAGTACCACCTAACATTTTAAGATATAAAAATCTCAGTAATGTTGTAACATGTATAACAGCGTAATAAGTATTGCAAAACGCAACTGCTTAAGTAAATAAAATAGTCATTAGACAATGAAAAGAATCTCAACACGCACTCTTCGACACGAAAATCTCAACACTCGTCAAAATTCTATATGCCTGATGTGCAAATATCATAAGGCTGTCACACTGCAATTATTGATCTCATAATTGTTTGAATGTGTTAAGAATTTTGAGCAGTTCATAGTCGAATTACGTTCTAAGTTTAGAGCAGGGCAAACCATATTGGAATATCACTCGAACACAATTACGCGAATGAACAAAAATAAAAATTAGTGATACACGGCACTGTTCTCAATAAACGCACGCTATTCTGACTCACCTACGGAAAACGACACCAGCCCCAGACCGCCTTTTGTGTGGCTGCTGATGAGGTCCTCCGCCATGGCAGGATGCTCGTAGAAACTGAAAATTGTAACTTGAAATAGTTACTGTGACAAAACTGCTGCTCTTGTTAAAAAGTCATGATGAAAATGTAGCTTGATGCCTTCATGCGCAACCTCAAGCTATGGCCGATTGTAAATTTTAATATTTCTTCTACTCTAACGTTGTTCAGTATCTATAAAATCCAATTAAAGCTAAAAATATTGAACATTAAATACGGTGAAAGAAATGATGACGTAATGGATCAAAATAGCTTGATGCCTTCATGCGCAACCTCAAGCTATGGCCGATTGTAAATTTTAATATTTGTTCTAGGTACTCTAACGTTGTTCAGTATCTATAAAATCCAATTAAAGCTAAAAATATTGAACATTAAATACGGTGAAAGAAATGATGACGTAATGGATCAAAACTGGAGCTTTAAATGCCTATGTCGAAAATGAGCAGATTATAATATGAGAAAGCCGATTAAAATTTCCTGTAGAAACATCCAGTGTTTTGGAAACGATTTAGAGTTCAAGACGTAAAATTAATATGCAGAAAAACAACAATTACAACAACAATTATATTTACAAAACGAAAAATCAATCCCGAAATTACTGTAAATTCTCGATTACTTCTAAATTAATGCACAAAAATTACACAGAAAATATGTGCAAGAGAAAAGAAATAGCGCGGTGGCTTAAACCAGGTGTATAGCCACGCAAATGGAAGGCACCTCTGTCGATAAGATCAAGTCGAAATAAGAGAGCGGCAGAAGGGCGGGGGCCTAGGATCAATATTGCTCTTACGTTCAGCTCTGAGCTGGTGACGTTCATGCGATCAAACAACTTTAAAGTTTCTAAATGCGTAAAAGAGATATTTCAAGGCAGCTGTTCGAGATTCATCATTGTTAAGTGAATTAATGTGAACTACGCAAGAAGTACCTGCCGTTAGAACACTCGTAATTAATCTGTAGCTTGAAAAGGAAATAAAATTCATACAGGAACAGTTTATCAATGTGGTCAGCTATTTAACCGAAAATAATTCTAGCAACGAAGTCACTCTCATTTATAGCAGCATGGGCGCGATGAAGAAGCTATATGACAACCTATACGCTGCAGTGATCCGAGTTCTCCAGGAGCGCAATATATAAGAAGAAGCAACAGGTATACCGAGCCGCGCAAGGCGGCAAGGAGAGCTGGGCAGGATAACAAAGGAATTTACCAGGAGTAAACAGTCACCACCAAGAAGGAACAAAGCTGATTGTTAATTAATTGACATCGTTACTTTAATAGGATAGTAATTTAATCTTAGATCGAGGAGCTCCGCTTGTCTTTCATCGCATCTTAGAACAAAACAGATCGATGATGCTTCAATCTATCAAAGGTAATAAAGACGTACTTAGAAGACCAAAGTATAAACCTATATAAATATAATAGATCATATAGGAACTTTAATGTACAGGTTTGCAATTTTGCATTTGTTTCGATGTTATAAGAAGCAACTCTGCAGGAAATTCATACAAAATCACAAAACTTGAGCAAATAAACAATAAAAATTGAAGACCTTGAACACAAATGGACTAGCAATACAACTTACGCTGTACAATACTGATAGTTCTCGAAATTCGATGCACGTTCTAACATACATTTAGAGTTGAATTTGATTTGATTCAATTCGTGATTAGCTCGTTGCAGTTCTTTGAGAAAGCCAATAGAAGCGTCAGGTTAACCTTTTGCCCTTTTTCTCATTTGCGATTGTCATGCGTAGAGTGAATGGAAAATTGAAGCAGTCAATGGATTTTCTGTTACATGTTAACACTGGATTAACCTGCCAGTACATATCATCAGTATATAGACAGATAGTACATGTTGTTGCAGCCAACTGTATAGAGGATATACCAGCGCGCTTTCGTAATACCTATAGCGTGTATTCTTCGCCCCTCATTGAGTTTGCCGGCACCATGCCGCCCGTCGTGAACTGACAGTGAGTAATTTACGACGTCTCTTTCCCCTCATACCTTCCACAACGTCTCCATTTGAGCAGCTAGTATGCGGGATTTTCGCTCCGCGTATCAGCAGGCTCGATCATAACTATTTTTTGAGAAATAATATTTACAACAAGGAGGCTGATCAAGGAATGCCGAGTATACCATTCAATGGAGAATAAAAAATACAACCCGTTTACATCTCGTAAAAAACTATAAAAGTCGCAGACTTGATGAACAATAATATTCAAAGTTTCTTGAAATTTCCTCTCATTAAAACTCTTTTAATATAAAGTTTACATATTTTTGTTCCTGTCCACCGTTTATAAATAAATAGCTGGGTAAGAATGGAAAAATCCATATCGCCATCTCATTTACGAGTGGAGTAAAGTCTATTCTAATTTGTGAAGAAACGCAGGGAAGAGCCGAGCCTGTTCGAAGCCTCGCGGTTCTCAATCAGGGCCTTAAGTAACATTTTTTATCTCGAGCAACGGCGGGCAAAGTTGCTAAACAAGAAATAATCGTCAGTTCCGGAACACTGTATTCTTCAGAAAACTGAGAATAATATAATAGTAACTGAATGTGCACGAAGAAATGAAAATTCACGGATAAATGAGTAAAAAGTTGCGCCTATTCATACAGTGTGCGTCACGTATATATACCTATATAAAAATTAGAAAATGCTAGACAAAATATGGTAATTGCTATATGCAAAAACACATGCAAAAATAAACACACGTGCATATACAGTAATAGGCGGTGGCGGGAGGCCATAATCAAAATGTCAAATATGGGGATAGTTTTTCTTCGCATTCTGACGACATATGACGTCATTGCAATGAATACACTGTGGTGGGTATACCATACCGCATTCGAACACTCAATTTTACTCATGCGTATATCAATTGATTGATCTTAAGCGAAATTGTTTAAGTTTCAGACCACTTCACACCACAGACGTCGCATCAGATTCCTTTATATATTATAATGTTTTTAATTTACTTCCCTTATATGTTAGAGCATTTAGCATCATGACTTGCAATTGACGGCATGTGAACGTTTCTGTTAGCGGTACCGTCTACCCCCACCGACTGGTTTCCAATTTTCCAGCGATTGCATGTTCCGTAAATGGCGTGAGCAAATAGGAACTCGTAAAAATATACGTCAGCGTACAGCACTACAGCTAAACGAAATTTTGTTCAAATCTCACTAGAAAGTAATTGATACGGTACTCGTTAACTTAACAGGACAGCTTTGTGGAAAATAAATAATGCACCGTCACCTGCCTAATTGCCTGAAAGGATTTAAATGAACCATTTGAATAATTACAATATAAAGATATAGAATCAGGGCATAACATTGCAGTGCCTACCTATTTAAGAGAGATAGAATGTGTAGGTAGCAACATTGATAAGTCGGTCAAGGCCTCAGATATATTAATTAGGTACATCAGACATATAGAGACGCTGCTTCAGATAGGTATATATATAACATTAGTTGAATATTTATATGCGTTCTGTGTATTATATCTCTATCCAAATGGCTTATTGACAACTGTAAAATTCTAACTAGGCCTAATTAATTTTAGATGCAATCGCAAAATTATATACAATAAATATCAAATACAATCAGTGAGCTTATTGAAGGTTGAACACGAAAACTTTTCTGGTCTTATACGTTAGGACGTACGTGCGAAGATCTCAATTAATATCAAGTCATGCCTCTCTAGATGCTACCATCGATAACGATAATACGATAGCTTCCAAGGACGTGATGTTCATAAATTATAAATTAATACTTTATGTATCATCATGACATCTGTTTATTGTAAACTGTATAATCCCGGTATATAAGGTGTGAGAGAAGGACGATGTTCAGAATCTATTACGATACTTCGTGCTAACTTGAGGCTGTGTTTTGTACCGCTTTCGATGCTTCGGGCTTTCAATACAAGAATTGATGAACCTTTTTTTGATACTTTGTAAACTTAGTGTAATAATGTCCCTTTTGTGAATGGCACTTTACTTTATCTTTAGGGATTCTTCCAGGAAATGAAAAAACACCATAATATACACTGAACGCTGATACAAGTTGAAGCGACGCTCTAATGGACAATAGACTCGAATTTTAACGCATGTCAGTACACCGCCTTATACCAATTACAAGGTGCGGTGGTATGAAGGTAAGAAACCGCAATACACATCATAAAAACGTAGAGATAACACCCCGATGTATAGATACTAGGTTTATCTCTGTGGCTACAGGCGGTAAATTCTGGTACCAGGCTATTAGAAAAGAATATCGTTTAGGACAGTTACTGTGACCGAAGAAAATAGATTATATTTTTCTGGACTAACCGCACGCATCGTTATAAGACTTTTTGTTACGGATATCTTTGACAAAAGCCATATCCGTAGACCAAACGTTATACCTTTGTGTACTAACGGTAACTCTCGATACCAGGTCTTTAGATACAGATAGCATTAACGAAGATTAATGTATCTGCAGGCAAAGTATCAACGTTACAGGCTCGAGCTGTACTGGATCAATGAATGGCAGCTACGTGATATAATCAGGCTCGTGAAAATCACTGAGAACGCAGTCGGATGTGATGTGTAGGCCACAAGGTCGATGTGGGGGCGAATGCATGACAAAGACAGCATAAGAGACTTTCGCGCTCCACGTGCGTGGCAAGCTTTGTTGAGCGCAAGTGGTTCAGGGCAAATTAAAAATGTTGAGCGCAAGTGGTTCAGGGCAAATTAAAAATGTTGAGCGCAAGTGGTTCAGGGCAAATTAAAAATGAAGAGATGCAGCACGGAGCACTTCCTAACACCACAAGCGTGACACGCTTGTTGTCATGCTTATGAGATACTGGATGAATTGAAATATTTTGAAATTATATACATTATTGCCTGTTATAACTATCAGATACTAAATTGATTAGTCCTATCTAATAGATAAATTTTAAAATATTGCCAGTAAAGGTAATGAAGTTTAACTTTACCTTTTTTCAATAAAAAATAAAAACATTACACATATAATTTTTTTTAAATAGGAAAATAATTCTATATGATTAAAAGATTTTATGAAATACGGTACTAAGAGTATTACGCAAGAGCTTGTTGATGGGTAAACGGCTGAGACATTCCTGGCTCAGCATGACCGCTTATCGGTACTAGAAACTAGAGTACCTCAGACCGCTGGCCCTCAAGTCAGCTGAGTGCCTCTAATAAATGACCCGACGGCAGAAGACAACAATAACTTATTACGTAACTGCCTGCAGCTGTGGTCAAACACTAAAATTCTTCGAGTGCTATTCACAATTATTTACGTCTTTACATTTGGACTTATTGTATTTAAACTTTCGTTTGAAATGCAGCACCAAATGCGAGCAATGCGAGCCACATGTAAAATTTAAGTGAACAAAAAAAACGAATTGTGATGATACAAGCTCCTCCACTTTCATCTTAACTTCGTTTGAATCGCAATCAACCTCATTGTTCATAACTAATTTACACTTCAAGTAACCAACTGACAGCAGAATAGATAGTTCATAAAAAACGGTTCTTAAAAATGGAGTAATCTATAACTATTCGGCTTGAATAAATGGGGCTATTTTAATTAGGTCATACAATTAAAAGAAATACTAAATTTGTGGAAGAGACAGCACGCATACTACGGTAGGTACTATGTTAAATTTGGGTGACAAAGTAAAAAAAGCTTGTGACGGAATGCCAGGCTCGGCACTCACATCTGGCACTGAGGAAGAGAGTAGAGGCGTGGGCACGGCTGAGAGAGAGAAGTGAGAGAGCAGACGCGAATGCAGAGCGCGTGGCCGGAAATTACGCTCGTACTCTACCATCAAATTCAATTAACGGAATATGAAACAACAAAGGGGAATAAATCGAAAGGCTCATGGACGGACGTAAAGAACACAGGGGCAATGTATATAGCCGGCTCGCTGAACACATAAGGAACAATCGGAGACAGAAATGTTACGTAACACCGCGCCCTGAGCTTACGTAACGATGTAACACAATCTCTAGAGTTCATTGTACATCGTTTTCAACGATGACAGTACTTCTTAGTGATCAAGTTATGGAGAACCCGAGCTCAAGTTTACTTGGTGATTTTTGTGGAAACATACGTAGGTTCTATATTCTATACATTCGGACATCTTGTAATGTTATTGATTACTGAAATTATTAATTCCACGCTCTCTAATTCAAGAACTACATATGTAAAATAAAAATAAAATATTCAACCGAATAAATTAGTTGTCTAGGCAAATGAAGCGTATTGAGGGTAGGAAGGTTTTAATTTGACGGCATATATATAATTTGCTGGGTATAAATCTCCAGAACAATACAGCAGCACCACGAACCAGAAAACTTATTATTTGAAGGTAAGCCAATCGCATATTATAGGGTCAATAAAACTACAAAACAATAAAGCAGAGACACGTGGAGGAAAAACCTTTAATTTCAAAGCACACAATTCACTTATGTAGGCTTTCTGAATGAAAAGGAAGAAGCAATGGCAGCGCCGGACGCTGTGCAGAACAGCGATGCGTGGTCACGGCTGCCACGGTCGATGCGCAGAGCGGCGAGATGACGGAGTGAAACTTAGGAATGTACTTAGTAAACCCTAAGTGAATGAACTTAGTGAACCCTAAGTGAATGAACTTAGTGAACCCTAAGTGAATGAACTTAGTGAACCCTAAGTGAATGAACTTGGGACGTCACGGGAGGGCGGTGACGCGAGAACAATAAACCTTGCCCGTTACACCTCGAATCTTTCGGCATATCACACAGCGGCCGTTAGAATTGGAAATCAATCGTTAGTATCATCCTTTCATCTACGGATACATTCAACGTTGTCAATGTTATTGGCCTGGTTACCGAAGTTACCGTCAGGAGACGAAGGGTTAAACTTGAGCCGCGTTTTAGATGCAGTAAGACTTGCCAATATTATTATAACATAAGCACGTAACATAAGTTGAACATAGATTACCTACGCCACAAGCTGACGCTGAACCTGAATTGTCTACGCCACAAATAACAAAATGAAAGACATTGGACGGTGCGTCACAACAATATCTTGAGTCAGATCGTAATTATTTATTTGCCACATACCTACTAATGAACCGAGCGCTATTTAATACCAGCAATGAATACGCTGCAGAATATGACCTTCAAAAGAACCTAGCGGCAGATCTGGTTCACTGCATTAGTCTGCAATAAAGCAATGAAAAAATATGTTTCGTGACGGCAGAAGACTGATAACAAGCGATATCTACGCATCATAAAACTAGGGCAACCAATGTCAATAATCTAGCTCAAAAGAGTGAGTACCAAATGAATTGAATTGGGCAACTGTATCCTGATAAAAATTTCCGAGCTGCATTGTACAGCGTGAATGCGATACAGAACGATAATCTTGTCATCAAATAGACAGCATTGACATCAAATGAGCCATTATTTACATGGGCACATTGTCTACCGATTCCTGAACGGCAGATGACACGGGATCGTTTTGATAAGAAATTATCATATTTTGAGCCACTTGACAACACGTTTGTACCTATGCAATCGAACGTACGTGAGTCTGGAATTATTGTCTAATTAAGGTAATCACAAATTAATTAATTACACCAATATTAAGGACATGTCATTATATAAGAAGAAATTAAATACGCAAGAACCGAGAGAAATATGAAATTCAGGAGCACAAAGCATAATTGCATAGCAAGATTTGGATGGCTAACTCAAAGAAACAAAAGGAAGTCATCACGAAATATCGTTCAAATATCTGCGGCGAAAGTATATTCACCTAATTTCGTTACCGACCCTCAGATACTGCAAACTTTTGATTCAACTAGTTTAGGGCAAAACAAATTATTGATGAAATTATCTCAATCGCATTTAAATCATCACAAGCCTACAGAATTCAGCCGCCACAAACCTACAGTGTTTTACTGCATGGCTCCTATATATAAAAAAGGATTCACATTTTCCTAGAAGGTCCAGCCAGCAGCCCTGCAAGCAAGTGATGACAAGGATTCTATCATCGATTAACAACTCGAAGTTACTTACCTACTCGATAACTGCGAATCCAATCATATTTTCTTCACTAAACCAAGTAAGGAATACTTCAAATATTCACTGGCGAAACATATGATAGTCGCACCCAGCTGGCATCAAATGGCACCTGGTCAAGGTTACCTACTGCACTATCTCAACACAACAGTGTTTGCGTACATGGATAGAGGAAATTATCGCATGGAGTAATTAATATTTAAAGTTCTTTGAGCTACTGAAGAATATGTTTTATTTACCAATCAATGTACCAATGATATTTAAACTCATGACAACATTGATGTATTATAGAGGGCAACATTTATGAATGCACTTGCAAACTTGTAAAAACAACAGCAGCAACAGCCATCATCTTATCAAACAATAGTTTGTCATAACTGTTAACAATACAGAGGACAAGCTATGGCATCAGGCAACGGAAGAGCGACAGCGCAGCTTCCCTTGACCTGGTGACAGAGCGGCGCAAGATTGTGACTACATGATACGGCGCGCAGCGTATACACTGTCTCTTATACACATCTAGATGTGTATAAGAGACAGTCTATTAGTCCTGTACTAACCCTCTATTAGTCCTGTACTCACCCTCTATTTGTCCTGTACTCACCCTCTATTAGTCCTGTACTCACCCTCTATTAGTCCTGTACTCACCCTCTATTAGTCCTGTACTCACCCTCTATTAGTCCTGTACTCACCCTCTATTAGTCCTGTACTCACCCTCTATTAGTCCTGTACTCACCCTCTATTAGTCCTGTACTCACCCTCTATTAGTCCTGTACTCACCCTCTATTAGTCCTGTACTCACCCTCTATTAGTCCTGTACTCACCCTCTATTAGTCCTGTACTCACCCTCTATTAGTCCTGTACTCACCCTCTATTAGTCCTGTACTCACCCTCTATTAGTCCTGTACTCACCCTCTATTAGTCCTGTACTCACCCTCTATTAGTCCTGTACTCACCCTCTATNACACAGCGCCTCTCACTCTGAGGACCACACAGCGCCTCTCACTCTGAGGACAAACAGCGCCTCTCACTCTGAGGACAAACAACGCCTCTCACTCTGAGGACAACACAGCGCCTCTCACTCTGAGGACCACACAGCGCCTCTCACTCTGAGGACAAACAGTGCCTCCTTCACTGAAGATGTAATCCTGTTATGACTTTACGTACAATGTTGTACATTACGTACAATGTTGTTGTACATTACGTACAATGTTGTTGTTGTACATTACGTACAACAACACCAAAGTTACAACTTGAGTGGGTAGTTGGCTATAATGCTTTTCCTGACCATATTAATTCAGTCATATTTAATTATTGATATCAAATGCATGTAATGGCAGAGAACAATGTTAAGAGCACACACTGTCTAGCACAGCTGGAGGCTGCATCGTCTATCAATGGTAATGTTAAGAGCAAAATACTGTAATTTTACTGTCAATTTTAATGTTTATACAGATGCACCTGTACTTTAAAATCAGTGTTCGTAGTTTATATCTCGTTTGTAACGGGTTACAATCGACGATTTAATTAAATTTGTGTGTATTTTGATTTTATAACGTAAAAAACGTTTTTTTATTAAGCGCATGCATAGCAAATATAATTTCTGAGAGGCACTGTAAATAATATGAATTAACAACTAGGTTACGGTATCTTGATTATTATTGTTCTCTGATTCATCACGCTGAGTGTGACTGATTCATCACGCTGAGTGTGACTGATTCATCACGCTGAGTGTGACTGATTCATCACGCTGAGTGTGACTGATTCATCAAGATGAGTGTGACTGATTCATCACGTTGAGTGTGACTGATTCATCAGGATGAGTGTGACTGATTCATCACGCTGAGTGTGACTGATTCATCAGGATGAGTGTGACTGATTCATCACGCTGAAAAGAGTCTTCAGTAATGCTGACTAAGTATTTTTTCTCAAGTGGCCCTACTTGCTTGCTAGAGATGAAGTACGCTTGAGTTGTGGTATCAACCTCTGCAAAAAGTGTACATGCATCTGAATCATCAAATTATACCGTCAATGAAATGAGCAGTCGCCAATGAGCAGTGCAAATACCTCGCCGTTAAAAACCATCTATTATATACCGCCATAATACCGGTCATAACTAGGATTTGTATGGTTCGACAATCACATGATGAATAGGAAGCTGTTTTGACAGCGCTAGCAGTTTTGTTTATAAAATATAGTTTCTATTGAAGGCTGGCGACTTAGGTGCTGTAGCAGCGCTATCGGCAGTGACCGTAGTTACCGATGAGAGATTAGTCGCCATAAAATTTTACGACCTAATTACAATGTTACGGTGTCAGATAACTAAGTCTATACGGCCTGTTATGGTCTGTACATCACACTTTTAATTTCAGCCAAAAAAATATATCTGTTGAAACCTCAGGCAGAAAATAGCAAAATACAGTTATACTCGTAGCTATAAGAAGGCAATGCAACCGATCAGCAACAGCTACTAAAAAACGTATAATCGTGGTAATAGCTACGATTTGAAAGGTTCGATAATAATTATTTGATGACTACATGGTCGTTTTATTCTTTTTAGGAGATATGGTTCTGTTTTAATTTAAAATAGATGGTTTCTATTGCAGGCCGGTGGCGTTATCGCATCGACGGTAGGTTAAGTTCTAAATTGAAGGGCAAAATATTAGTTGGCATCTTCAAACAATAAAAATGGTAAGTGTTGGGAAACACTTAAAAATTTGTGCCTTGGCCAGCCAGTGCATCAGAAAATGCATTCATGATTCGCGGATAAATACCGTATTGAGCTTGAAAAGTTTAATTATTGATTTCGCACAAGTATATAACAATATACATTAGTCTACGGCTTAAACCATAAGTCAGAAACGATCTATTAATATACATGAAAATTTATTACCTCTGAACCACCAATAAATGTAACTCCATTTTCGATCTTGAGTTAGACAATAGACCGTAGTCGTAGACGTACCCGGCAATCCGGCATAGTGACAAGACAAAGCACAGCTTTGTTAGAACTCAGATTTAAAGTTTAAACCAATTTATTATGTATGATAATGCTGGTATCCCTGAGACGTTACTGGTCTACTTATTTTACGGACTCAGAAATGAACTTGAGAAAGGTCTAAAAAAAATCTCTGCTTTGACACAAGGACTGTCGTAGGTACAATTTCAAAGTCACCAAAATTCGGTTTCGGTAACTCTTGGAACAAAGAAAATGGTTTGAAGACAGATTATACCTAACATACCTACATTAAGAAAATTACTTCACTGAGTTCACTCACCAGCATAGAGCGCCAACTCCAGTTATTATGGAATGAAGGAAAGAATTAGCAGCATTTTTCCATTTCCACGCCTGACGGGCGCAGGAAATTTGTGAAGGCTGAAGCAGACGCAACAGTTTACTCGTCATAAAAAAGAATACAGCTCCAAATGCCACACAAAAATACCGGTTAACTTCCATCTTTACAGCGTGACAACAAGTCTTTCATAACATAAACAGCTAAAATAGTAATGTCAATATTAAAATAATTGTATGTGGAATGTAAAACACAGTGCCAAAAAATTGCTAACTGTTAACACCAGTCATCCCCAATCGACGTGACGTGCGCCCGACCCCAACGATAGCTAATGCGACACTGTAGTCACTGCTCACGCGGGTCTGCGACCCGCGTGAGCATAGCTGAGCCCCGGCGGCGGATTTTCTTACACCTTGTGTGAACTTGAAGGTCTCTTCTATCTTACAGGTTTTTACTTATGCTGTGTTTACAGTTGTGTTTAATTAATAAATCTACCAAATTCAGCCGCAAGCGTTTGCTTTTCTTTTGTTTTCTTCAGTGTAATATTAATTCATTTTACCATATACGGACGTTAGATATAGTGCTAATCGTCATCAGCTTTCATGCTTACATGTATTATTATCGGAATTTGTCTTCTCTTGTAAGATTTACTGTGAAAATTCAATAGTAGTGCTCATGGTTGAATTAATTCAACCATGTTAGTGCTCGATGGTTGATATCCTAATTATGGGTGATGCGACCATTATAATAATTTATTTCATTGCCGTAGTTGTTCACGCATTCTAAATCAACATTACCATTTAAGATCTTTATTAAAAATTCTAATAGGGATTGATTCCAGTGAAGAAATGAAATCTATGAAAATTTATCGTTGAGAGATTCCATTCCTTAATTTGCACTACTTTTTCAGTATTCTTGCGCGAACAAATAAGGAAAAGCCAAAATTCAATATAATTGTTGAATACATATATTAATATCCTTTATCATATATATTTATATAAATTTAGCCGTGTGGGTCATGTAATTTGGGTAATTAAGATATTACTCTTATTTAAAAGCCTCACGTTCAAGATTACGTTATATGTTGGGCTTTCATGGTTATGGCTCACTGACGAAAATGTTGGTAGAGGTGTTGTGTATGATGAGAATTTTTGGAAAGTTCACGATAAGTACAGCAAATATTTTGTGGACTGTTTGTCTACTTTAATTGTAAGTATGAACTTTGTAATAAAACTTTTTTACCTAATATTTGCGAGTTATTTGAATTAAAATCGCTAATCTTGCCTGCAATGCTGCACTACGCTACGCTGAACCGTTATATTTCTCTCTAAATTTTGATTGAGACTTGTGAGAATTTGTGCGTGAAAACTATTTGTTGAAATTGTTGTTGAAAAGATTAGAGCAAGACTGCATATTTTCTGCTTCTTTAGGATGTGATTCAAAATTGAAGGTTTGTGATAGTGCTCTCAAAATCGAGGTTAAACTTTCATCAGTCCTGAGTGGCTCAGTCCATCATGTGCAGAACCTACCTAATAGGCTAATGTCAATTTTCTCTGCCAACTGCCAAGTGCTAACTCGATGATTTAAAAAGACAATGGAATTGGCTTTCTGGGGAAAAAGATTATGTTAGTCAGGGACTCAGGGAGATTTTGCATGAGAGAATCAATTGATTAAAATTTTGTTTTAATCTTAATTAGCCAGTTAGGAAACATCACCAAAATATTTTTATCAGCCAAAAAGTATGAGATTACAAACTTGGCATAAGTCAATAATACTACTCTTGCACTTGAGATTTGAAAAAAAAAAAATAGAAATTTTGACATACAATTATGTTCAATCCAAGCATGAGTGCATGACTGATGTTGTCAAAGTAGAAAATTGGGAAGAAGCCACTCATGAATTGTGAAAAAATTGCTATACATTTGGCCAATTTTGCCTGTTTTTAGACAGTGTAGCCTATATATTGTATAGGCTAGTCACTTTTTCTCAATTTATTCAGTAAAAATAAGAAAAAATGTCAAATCTTCAACTGCAACTTTCAAAAAGCATCCTTGAAATGATTGCTTTTATCTGTGATTTTATGAAACTTCTTCCTGGTAGGGTAAACGCGGTATATTCCGACACATTAAGGACGCATCGAGAAATGAAAAACTATAAAAAAAAACGTATGCGTTACGTAAGTTCTGTTGCCTTCACGTGACTCTCAAAACACTTCACTACGCGTCAGCAACGATGAAACGTCACAAAATGTTGCCATATTTATTAAAAAGCCTTNATTGTGCTTAAGGATTGGGTTTGCCAACACTTGGATTATAATATTATCAACTATTTTTCATCTTAGTATGAGTAAACGAATCACTTTTTTTGTTCAATTTAGCCCCATTTTCTTCTTCTTCATTAATCATCTCATGCTTCTCTGGAATTGTAAGTAATCGATATATTTTTTTATATTAATTAAACCTGTCTCTTATACACATCTAGATGTGTATAAGAGACAGGTTCAGGACAGTAGCTACATATTAGATAACTTGCATCTTGTGCTATAAAAAAATGAATATTTTTTTATCAGTTATGTGTCTCTAGTTTCTACAATGTGTGAAATACTACCACAAGGAAGGCAAGGCATCACTTGCATAGACTCAAAAGTTCTGGTGGTTAGTGGTTGTCTAAGCCTGAGTAGGTGTGGAAAATGGTGTTTTTAAGCTATGACTAGAGCAAGCTTTTGTGCCAAATTTGTTTCTGTGAGCTTTCTGCTCCCTGAATTATAAATATCTCTTATGAACCCATCTAATTGTTAATAAAATTTTGTGATTGTGTCCTTAGATTTCAAATTTATTTAAAATATTTTACTCATTATATATTTTACTTGAAAGCTGCTCCTGGCTGGGATAAATCCAAACTATATTGTTGAGATTATAAATACATGAATAACCTGCCAAGTCTATGCTTATAATCCTGTCATCTAGGAGAAACTGATGGGAAAATGGTGGTCTAGGACTCTAGGTCTCTAATTATTTTTTTTTTCTGGCTAAGAAAGCAAAACCTTTGAGATTTCGGCTTTTCCGGTTTTTAGTCTCATCTTGAAGCTGACATTCTGACCTATCTGACGGTGCCAAAACCATCTCTGTACGTTGATTTATGCGTTCACGACAGATCATGAAAGGGAGGGGAGTGGGGAGTTCTTTAACAAATAGAATAGGAGGCAATTAGCTGCCGAGCACTTTAAATAGAGTGTCTGCTTCAGCTGCAGCTCAGTTACCTGCCTGGCATCATATGAGGAGGTGTGCATGCAGTCGTTCCCACCATCCTTGACTGGAATCAAGCTGCAGGAACGTTTAGTTTTGTATCCTTGCTACATTGAGTGCCTATTGCGATGCGTGCGGTACTTTGTCACGCTCTCCTGAACATTCACACTTATTGTCATGGCAAACCTATCTCATGCTAGAGTTTTGAAGCTACAGCAATGAGACGTCTACCATTCGATTCCTAAATAAAAAATCTCTAGAAACCATCCAGTCATATTTTTTTTTCATTATAGTTTGGATTCCATTTTGCAAAAAGAGGGGGGGTTGGAGGGGGGAAATTTGAAATTTCTGGAAAATCCCCCCCTCCTCCCAAACAAATTTGAAATTAAAAAAAAAATGATTGGATTGATTTTAGATATGATCACTACAAATCAAATTATACATGTCTCGATGTTGTAGCATGATATTTGTAGGATTAGATTAATTTTTAAAGTACCCCCCTTTTTTGCTGTATTCTATGAATTTCACGTTGTCTTTTTTTTTTAAATTGACAGGAACATAAAGTTCTTAGATTTCTGTTTTACATATGTGTACCAAGTTTCAAAGCAATCTGTTCGTAAATGAAAAAGTTTTCAAAAGAGGGAGACGGTCTCCTTACGGACAACTCTAAGCTGTCTTTTCCCTGCTACTGACCACCTGTGAGGGCTGATAACGTGTGGAAAAAAGATGAAACGTGTAATTTACAGTTTTGTCAAAGATTTTGAGTTATTGTTCTGCAGAGGTCTCATACTTGTATTAGCATATTGGCCGCAATGGAATATAATGGCCAGTCAATGGGCCAAACTATTAAATTTTATGCTTTTTAATAAATGTGTTTAAAAATTTATGAACACTATTGTCATTGCAGTTGAATACTAAAATAAAATTTTATAATTATTAATTAGATTTAGTGTCATTTATTTTTTGCACTGGCTGTTCATTTTATTATTTTAGTTTTTCAGGCACTATGGTTCAACCATTGTGCTCCTTAGAAAAGAGAAATAAACCATGTTTTCATCTGCAGTGAGCCAAGATTGCCTAATCTTGCTAGCATAGCTTTCCTTCACAGAATCTCTGCTGGCTTTGTTGATGCATGAAAAAAAGTTTCTTTGTTTACTGAAAAATACTATCAGGTGATGGACTCTTTCCTAACACAGTTTGCCAGACAGTCCAGCATAATGTTCTTGATGCAATATTTCATAATTTCTACATATGTTGTATTCCTTGGGCACAGAGATGCTTGGCAAGCAAATCATACAGCTGAGTGTCTCACCCACTTGTTTGATAAAATATAAATTTTCCCAATTCTCCTGGAACACACTTTTTTCATTCACTATTTTTTTATTTTAGAACAACAATGTAATTTTTAAGGCTACTACGGTACCGTACAGTGTAAAGTTAAGTAAACAAAGAACTCTCCTATGCAGCTGATAAACGTCATAACAAACTGGAAAAGGAATATTATATGTATCTTTGATCACCAAGTAGTCATGTAGATCAAGGGTCTCCAAATTACAGCTCATGGGCCAGATCAGGCCTGTTGCTAGGTTCCATCCAGCCCACCAAGGATATCTTGTAGTTCAACATGATGTGTACAAAAATTGAGTGTTAGGTTTATTTGTGGTTATGCCTGAACTAAAAACAGTACATGAGCATGACCAGCCCGTGAAGATTTCAGAAAGCTTGCTCTTGGCACTGAGGATGTGGCCATGGGCCACACAAAATAGTTTCCTGGACCCCATTTAGCCCATAGGCTGCATGTTTGAGACCCCTGTGAATATACTTGTATCTTTTGTGCAAATTTGCAGACTTTATTAAATATTTGAAGTAGTCAATGGGATCAACTGTAAGGTGCTTTTTCAATGTTAAAGGCAGGAAATTTGATTCTTCCTTTAACACATATGATATGAATTATTGCTAAAAAGTGTACATCACGTCCATGCTTTCTGTCTTTGGCTACAATACCATGCCCCTACCAATAAGCAATCATTGCTCCAGACTCTAGAACGTTAGGCTAGATATGCATAGAACTGTCCTTCCAACAATTACATACAGAACATTCCTCTCGACAATGCTTGAGAATTAAACTAAGAGCATTTGAAGTTTAAAGAGGAGAGGTTGTGCAGGCAATATAATTAATGTCTTCAATTATCTNTTAGACCGGGTGGTGTCTTCAATTATTTTTTTTTTTTTTTTTTTTGTCTGAGAGTCATTTTTCTAGAGAAATGCATTTGGGACTAAATTAGGGTTAGTACTGATAGCTCTAAGAAAGGGCCTGCATGTCACTTCTGTAGTCCATAAATGAATTAATGATAAAAAAACAACATTTCAGACTGGCGCAAGTCTTCTCCTGAGACATGGCTGGGAGATTCTCCCGCACCTACTCGCGTAAGCGTCCTCAACCTGCTCCTCCCATCAGTCAGTTTGATGCTCTAGTGAAGGATGGTTCAAGTGTTGCTAGCAATCAACCGGCTGCCACTAAAACTGCTGGTCATATTGGCAAATGGGGAATCACTTCATTCACATCACTTAGAGCCATAAATGGAGGTGAGGTCATAATAAGAATTAAGTCTTAACATCATGTTAAAGCTTTTTTATTAAATTTTATACTTGACTTGTTGAACCTTTTTTTATTTTATGTTCTTGTGACTGCATATATTTCAGTGGAAAGTGAAATAGTTCATCATTAATCCTCTCTTTACCTCCATTTACTATCATGTATCAATTACTTTTTTCAAACTCATTGTGATGTTCCCTTATTTCATTTAATATGCTGGTCTTAACCACAGGAAATGAAGATTCTTCTAAAAAGCAGCAGCTTCCGGGAAGTGATTCTCCAAACTACTTGCAACAAAACCTACCTGAAGGGATGCCATCAGTCTTAAACCACTGTGAAGCTGGAATGTCCCATGTAGTCAAGCCAGTTATCACTTACAAAAGACGCAAATTTTTCAAAAGCAGAGGTGCCACAGAGGAAGTTTCTGCAGCTCCACCTGTAGATTCTGGTACAACACTTCCAACGACCAATTTTGTGAATACCAGTGGTTGTCAATTCAACAAGAATGCCAATAGCAGAAGCCAGGCAGAATCTACGAACGATTTTGATGCTTTGTTATCAAGCTCTCGGGGTGTTTCATCCAGCAGTACACATTCAATTGATTATAATCGTTCAAACAGCTATTCTGCTACTACCAATGCAGCTGCAGATTTACTAGTTCAGCATGCAAATGTTCCTCAAGCACGGCCATCCACCACTTTGGAAAATAAATCAGGCAACAGTGGCATAAGACTAAAAATTTTCAAAAGTCGGAATACCAAGTCAACATGGTCAGAAGGACAATACTCAAGCAAAGTTGAGCTACCCAGTGATGATTCAAGGGGTACAAGTATATCCAGCAGTGGTGCTAGTTCTCCAGAATCATTTGAAGTTAAAGATGAGGAAAAGGATAATGTGCGTGACACATTTGGGCACATTACACCTGCTCCTGCTAAAGTGCAAGAAATGACGGGGAAGCCTCGTTTCTCAGTTTTATCTCATATTGATCAACCCCAATCTTCCATAGATTCCATATTCCCCATCCCCAAGTCTCCTGCTAGAGATAATTCTTCTATCTGTTTAAACACTCTAACAAATTCAGCTAACATTAACATTTCTTTAGACTCTAGTGCAGAATTTGGTGAGATTATTGATCAAAGTACTGGTTTACCTAGTTCTTTGTATGGCACCAAAGATTCTTGCTCTGATGATATGGCATCTTATGCCTCTTCTAGCATAGAAAATTCATCAAATGATGCACTATCTTCAAGAAAAAGCTACTCAAGAAAATTGTCCTCTTCAATTCCTAGCGAGGATGAAACCATCAAAAAGGTTTCTATGTTATCTGACCAAGACGATCTTAATAGTGAAAGATCTTCTTTGTCTGACACAGCTGTAGAAAATGACCATAGTACAAACTGTTCTAGTTCAAGTTCCTCTATTATATCATCTTTAGAAAGAAGTAACAATTATAGTAGAAATGGTACCAAAAGTTATGGAAACAAATTGAAACCTAAACAAAATACTTGTAGCAGAAGACGCCCTTTAGAAAACGACTTCCCCAATGAAAAACTCCCTCTAGATGTTAGAAACGTTAGCAGTGACAGGGCTATCTTGAAACCAATCACTGAAGAGAAATATGCATCCAGTAACAATTCTGTTTTGAACGATGCTGCTAATGTTGAGTCTTCAATCAACAGTTTACCTTCAAGAGTTACCACCAAGCACGAGCTATTTTCTGATGACTTTAATGAAGACGAGATAATTGACAGAACTCAGCTTGTTAACAGTCCTGTGCTCGATTCTGCAATTGAAAGCAATGGACTATTTGTGTCTAATTTTAATGATAAGACTCCTCAGGAAGTGGAATCGTCAATAATAGCCTCTAATGCTTCATCAAATATTAGTTCTTATTCTGGGAGTTTGAATTCTATTGGCAAAGCAGCTTCAATGCCTGCTAGAGTTGGACATCTGAGGTCAACTTCTAGCGGACTATTCAAAGACAAAGACGCTCCCAGTACTGCTAGTGAAATGAAGCTCCCTTTGAGCCTGCCAAAGAAGAGGAGCATATTCAAGAGCAGGGTGGTGCAAGAAGATAGCTGCAAGAAACGTGCAACGTACAACCACAAGTGGCACAGCTCAACAGATGAGAAAGAAGTCGATGAAATTCTCTCCAAAAAGGCATCAAGCTCTCAGTCTAGCGGCGCTTCTACAGACAAATCGCCCTCATTGTTTGATGATTTTGATTTTGATGGCAGTTCTGTTTCATCACTCAGAAGGGTTCAGTCGTGGTCAGCCCAGCCCTCCAATTCTGTTCTTCCCAGCTTAGACTCGACTTCTGAGCCTGGCTCTCAAGTAACGAGCGTCAAGTGCCACAAATCTGCAAAAGAGGTTTGATTATTATTGATTATTAGCATCTCTGCGCCTTCAGGAATGTGACAAGGATGCTTGTCATTAACATTTTTTTTTAATTATTCATATTGCTAAAAACTCATAGCAGTATTGTAAAGTGTGAGTTTTTTTATAGCGTTTTATGATCAATATGAATTTTTGTTTCTTATTGTAATTAATTATTCACAGTACTACACTGTCGTCAAGAACGTGAAGAAGCTGCACCAGCTGCAAGAGTCGGGCGAGTTTCAGGAGTTTAATGACGATGTTGAGTATTTCTTGGACGCACTCCGAAGCAGCAACTCGGCATCCACTCGCTGCCTTGCTGCTCTGAACCTGGCGCAGAAATGCATGGTGCCTGCCTTCAGGATGCATCTCAGAGCTCATGCCACCGTATGCAAGTTTTTCAGGGCTCTACAGGACGCTCATGAACACCCGGTGAGATATTGATCATATTTGCTGAACCTACAGCATAACCTACTTACATTGCCAAGATATTCCATGTTTGATTCAATTGTCAGTCAGCTCTGAAGAAAATATGCGTGTAACTGCGTATATTGACCACTATGTAATAAATGTTTTGCTGAAGTATCTTATTTCAGGTACTACATAATTGCTATGAAAGTTTACATTTAATTTGAATTTTTTATTCTACATATGTGTACATTTATTTCTTATATATGTATATATGTATCTTTTATATGTATATGTATTTCTTATGTACATTTATTTCTTAAAGACACCAGATTTAATTGTACTATTTTTCTTGCATTTAAAAGATATAATTTTAATCACTCGCTTCTACTTCTGTGCATGTTCATATAGTAAAGTAACGATGGTTATTTGTACTTACAATGCAGGAAGTGTTCATACTCTGAAGATGCAGCTATTTCATCATATAATATGGCTTTTATCCATTAAAAACATTGAAAATTGTTTGTAAGGGTCGTATCTAACTATTGACGACTTCATTGCAATCATATCAACTAGTAAGCATCAAATTCCTAGTTACTGGCTTCTAATGATTTACTCCCGAGAATTAGTTAATGGTGAAATAATATGCGTTTAAAAATTATTTTTAAAGACAACACTTCTGAACAATCCAGTGTCTTTGATGTTACGCATTTACAATTAATTTCTAATTTTATTTTCATATATCGAAAAAAAAATTATTTTTTTTTTATTTTTTTATGATATCAAAGTTTTGTAAATTTTCAAAATTATTTATTCTGTCAATTGATTCATGCATTGTCTCTTACTTTATGCAATTGTGCAAAATTTCAGATCAAATGGACTGGTCAAATTGTGTCATATATGGATTCTAAGATTTGTAGCAGACGAGAATATTTTTTAATTTTTTTTAAATGAAAAAAAAATTTAATTTTTAAAATTATTTATTTTGTAAATTGATTCATGCATTGTCTCCAACTTTAGCAATCATATCAACTAGTAAGCATCAAATTCCTAGTTACTGGCTTCTAATGATTCACTCGCGAGAATTAGTTAATGGTGTAATATGCCATTGTTTACTCATTACATGATGTCAACAGGCTCTGTCACTGTGTTCGGCGATGGTGATGTTTGCACTGAGCCAAGATCGCCTCAACATGGACCTGGACCGGGACTCCCTGGAGCTGATGCTGAACTTGCTTGACAGCGACGGTGGGGACGAAAGATCCTCGTCAGGCGCTTCAGGAGGTTCGGCCAATGGCAGCAGCCAGGCCGTGAACGAAGCCATGACCAAAATACGAGATTTGTGTGAACAGCTGCAGAAGAAGGGTCACGCCAAACACCTCGACCTCGACAATCTCGACGTGAGTTTTATAACAAGTCCTCTCAACAGGTTGTTTTCCTTGTAATCAATTAACTTATAGGCGTGTGAGCTCCTGCTTTCTAGTGGAAAATATATAAAGAGTATAATTGTGCTTAAGGATTGGGTTTGCCAACACTTGGATTATAATATTATCAACTATTTTTCATCTTAGTATGAGTAAACTAATCACTTTTTTCATTCAATTTAGCTCCATTTTTTTGCTTCTTCATTAATAATCTCTTGCTTCTCTGGCATTGTAAGTAATCGATATAGTATTTTTTATATTAATTGAACACTTCTCCTAGCTGTCAGACATGCACCAAAGCTTGGAGACGTTTTCGATATATATGCATTTTCTCCCTTCTACATTTCGCATTTCTTGCTGAATGTCAGTACTCTCTGTTGGATATCAATTATCTTCTTGTAATTTATCAATGAATTTCTCGATTTTCAGACAGGCACCTTGGCCATGGAAACCCTGCTGAGCCTGACGTCGAAGCGAGCGGGCGAGTGGTTCAAGGAGGAGCTGCGTGAGCTAGGAGGCGTCGACCATCTTGTCCGCACCGTCACGTCCTCCGTCAGACGGCTCGTCTCCTCCAAAGTTCTGCTTGGACTAAACTCCTGGGACTCTAACATGGCTGAGACTTTTTCAAAGATTGAGAGATGTTTGAAGGTCCTCGAAAATGTAAGTAAATTAATGCTTATAATTCTTTCATTCGTGATGTGTGGAGTTATGTTTATCCGTCAGATGAATTCATTCGCAATGTTTTAAATTCCATGTCTGTTTACTGAGTATCACTTGTGAGCTGGTATGGTGAGTCTACTGAGTATAACCTATTTTTCATTTTGATGAAAAAAATTGGTAATTAGATCTGAATATTTCAGGTGACGCACCAAAACGAGTCGAACCAAGACTACCTCATGCAGTACCAGTCAGGGGTATTTTCCACGACACTAATGGATCTCTTCAGGCTGTGTCACGAGCAAATACCCGTGGCAGCTGCTGCGTCTGCTCACAGTGAAGCTGCTGTAGCGGCAGCCAACTCTGTTGCCGAGCCAATTTGCGTGACGGTCTCGGGGCAGAAGCGGCATGCCATCGCCACCAGCACTCCTAAGAAAAGGGATCAGGTGGTGTCAGCTCTTCAAGGCATTTCCAGCGCTTTAATTACCTCTATGAAGGTCTTAGTCAACCTGACTCATAACTCAAGGAAATTGGGACTTGGCAGCAAGACTTTTGGCTCCCAGCCTGCAACCTATGACATCACACTCAGGTGCGACATACTCAGTCAATAGAAAAATAAGAGAATTTGATAAGGGAGCTTTTTAAATCTCGGTTCGACTATGTATATTCATCGCATGGTTGGTAAACATTGGCCATAATCATTAGTTATTTAGTCAAACCCTTATGTCTTGATCATCCTGAATTGTTCATTGATACATTGCAATCACAAATGTATTTATGCTAGCATCTCATGTGATATTACCTGCGCAGCTGCTTGCTCCAGCTGCCGCAGTATCTGGCGGTTGACACCAAGTTTGAGGTGATGGTGCTGTCGTGTTGTCTGCTGCTCAACCTGGTGGAGCACAGCCCAGAAAATCGCATCGCCCTCATGCAAGCCTCCGAGCCTGCTCAGCTCAAGCCTCCTCAAGACAACGAAAAAATATTCAGTGGTAAAGCTGCCTTCCAATTTCATGGCTGCATTTACCTTCTTGATGCTAGGCGTGATTAAATTTATGTTGAATTTAGATTTGTTTTTGCTGCTTCGAATTCTCGAGTATTGCTTATTGGCTACAAAAATTTGTTTCCTTGTGCTGGGCACTTGATCTCACTTTTTTCATCTTTACATAGAATGTTTACTTGAATTCCGTGGTCAGGTATGTTTTTTAGAAGAAATTTGCTGTCTACTTTTACTGCTCTTGAGTCCCACTGATTATGTTTTGGAGAGGACACCTTATTGAATCAATTACGGTGCTTGTTTTAGCTCTCATTTATTAGCTTGAAAAAAAATTGTGCTTGGTTGATTAATGGCTATTATTAGGGTCTCTGCCAATTATTGACCACGTGTTTTCTCTTGCTATTTTCCAGTTCCGTCCACAAGAAACAAACATTCTCAGCAGAACCAAGGTGCAATGAAAGCACTGGTGCAGATTTTCTTCTCGTGTGAAGCTAGTGCCAAAGAGCACGAAGCGCACACGGATCAAATAATCGACAGAGATTTAGACCAGAGCCAACGTAAGAAGGAAGACTCCAAAGAGGACGAGCTTGAGGAAACTGTGGCTAAATGTAAGCATTATATTTCCTCTAGCGCAACAATCTTCACGAATGAGGCATAATAGACTACATTTATTGTAGTTGTAATTGGTTTTGTTTTATTAATGTTTTAACCATGAAGAAAAATAAGATTTTGTTTTTTATCTAAAAAGTAATATTCCGTTTTACTCTTGATTCAGAATAAAAGTGTGCTAGTCAATTATTTCCTAAGTAGCTAAATGGTGAATTTGGTTGAGTTTTATTTGAATCGGTGCATGAAAATTATTTACAGATATTGAGCTATGATAGCTTCATTTACAGTTCTTGCGGTCTTGAGTTAAGTTTTTTTTAACTGATGTGAGAATTTACTGAGTAAAATTTACTCTCGCTACGGTATCGTCCATCCTTCTGCACATTAGAGCTCATCACTTTCGTCCCTAACTCTAAACGGGCTTGCCATTACTTAGAGTGTGCTCACTCAACAATAGGTCTACTTGCCAACTCTCTTCGATGAGGTTACCCTCATGTTCCCAGCTACCATAACTTCTTGTTCAATGAACGGACTTTATGGCTTTCTTTGATTCATTTATATTTTCGACTAATCCTAGACTTTTATATGTGACCATATCACGTTTTGTACAATTTCTCAATAATGTGATCGTTGGTTATTAAAAATCGTGCAGTGCTGCAGAAGGCTGGTCGTCACATGGAGGACACTCTGATTGCTGCGTATACTGCCCTCCTCACGGGCTATTGTATCATGGATGATAAAGTGAGTATAAGTTATTATTGTAACGATAATGGTAGGGCAACACCTTTTTCAGACTCTTATTTTTGAGTCCTATGAGTAAGACAAGTAAAGTACCTATCAGGGATAATAGCATTATCATAATCAGATATTGAATAAAATTTAGAACTGGGTCAGGGAATTAAGAATGAACTGGTTCCTGGAAAATCTCTCGTTTGCCACTAACAATATTATTGCTCATCACAAATAAACTGCACAAATCTGCATCATAGTGGTCATTGGGGACACTGGGATCAGCGTCCCCAATGGGGGGTATCCCATTCCCCTTATCACAGGGACACTGGGAATGTCTGGATTGATAATTGTTTTTCATTTCAAACTTTATTTTGCGACAAGACCGTCGGAGTAAAGCTTTTTAATAAGAATTTCAGAATCTTAAACTTGTTCAATTAAGATTTGCTAGATGACCAAAGCTGGGCATCAAGAGCAAGAGTTTTCAGACATTTGTTGAATTTCAGCGTTTAAGCCGGACCAATTTAAGGTGCAGATTTTGCATGATATGATAGATATGAGTTGAGACTCTAAACTAAATTATTGTTTAGTAATTATAAAAAAGTTGAAATTTAATTATGATCTTGACTCTCTTCTAGGATTGCGAAGCTGCTGTGAGAAAGATGCTGCCTGAAGGCCACTTCCGTACCATGGTTGCGGTGCTTAAGAAATTCCTACACTTCATGAACCTCACTGCAACCGTGAGTATTTACTGTTGGTCTGTGGTCATAAGATTTGCTTTGTTAGAGTTAATATCCGCTTATTTGTATTCTCTTCTTTTCCACAACGTCGGCCAACTTTATTTAATATCAATTGGCACCTATTATCAATAGGAGCGTTAGTTTATACGTATTAAAAAGGCTGGGTTCCTTTGAAACCCTGGGAAAATTCAGTCTCTTGCATTTTCAAGTTTTTCATGGAGATTGCAAAAATCATACACAGTACTTAGACAAAGTGAATACTTTCCAGGCGTGACATCTTGCGAAAAGGCTTTCAATCTAGACTTAGTTTTAGTTTGAGATCCAGCCACTACGGTACTTCAGATACATTCTTCCATTAACATACAATTTAAAATTTGTATTATTCTAGTGTTACTGTGTTACCATGTCTGATGTTAGAGTAACAGCACGCAGTCAGTGATGCTGTGTATAACAATAAAAGGCGAAATGAACTATTGAACCTAATGCCTATACTTGCGAAAATAGATCAATTTTTAATATTATCACCACTACTGTATTAGCTTACTCGACAATAAATGGGTGCCTATTGAGAGGAAATTTCTAAACTGTTAACTCACAAGTTCCATTTGAATTGCAATCAGTTTAACTAGTTTGGCAAATAATAGCTCGTATCTATTTCCTGATACACGGTCACCATTTGTTGGGACTCCCTTTAACGGGTTTGTCAAACCAAAGCCAATATCTATGTAACGATACATCGCTGCCATTTGATGGTCCTCCCTCTAAGTTGTTTGATAAATATTAGCCCGTATGTATTTAGTTTGATTAGCATATATCTATTAACCGACACATCATTACCATTTGCTGGAACTGCCTACAGACAAGCCTGCTGCGGTCACTGGCGCCCACGCAGAAAGTTGTGCGCTACATGGAGAAGCTGGACCCGCCTCTGAAGCCCTCGACGTCCGTAGCTGAGCGCGAACGCCTCGAGCAGGAAAAGAGGGACAGGGGCGAGGACACTGATGATGAAGACCTTGATTGTTCAGATGATCAACCTCCATCAGATTCCTTAGTAGATGCCTTTGGATTTTAAACATGTGATTCCGATGATATGGAGGGCGCTGATGATAGAGACCTTGATTGTTGAGATGATCAACCTCCATCTGATTCTTTAGTAGATGCCTTCGGATTTTAAACATGTGATTAGGAGGACACTGATGATGTGGAAGACACCGGCGCGACGATACTGATGATAGAGATCTTGATTGTTCAGATGATCAACTTCTACCATTGGGAAAAGTTTTGGTTTCTGCAAACGAATTCTACCACCTAAGTTTCTCAGAATTTTTGGGAACGTTTTTTTTTAATATTTCACATTTTCCTTTATAATTCAGTGAGTACGTGGTATCTCTTATCATATCACTTACTTAGACTTTTGCGATAGATCTTTCTTTTTGCCTGTGTTAAAGGTGATGATTTCCTTTTTGAGTCTGCATGGGTATATATATTTATGAACTAATTATTTGTGTTCTCAGTCTAGTTTTCTCTTCATTGTTTGTGCTTTAAGTTATTTTGTTACTGTTAACAGCACCTAAACTAGTTGTACATACACGGAATGGTTTTTAGATTGACTGCAGAATAATATTAAGAAATAAAAATGCTTGATTACTTATATTTCTTCAAAATTCAACAATTGTTTTCAAATTCTGGCATGAATGATTCAAATGTTGATGTTAAAGGCGAATGGCTATATTTGTTTGCATTAAAATGATCTAGGATTGGATCAATTGGGTTTATCAATTTGCCTTAGCTGTAATCGCTTATAGATGCTAAATTCTGTGATGACGTTCGTCGATATTTAATGTGCTGGGGGATTTTTTTTTTCATTTGGTACTACTTTACCTTCACTGAGGCGATTATGTTCAAGCGAATTGATTGGGTAAGGATTGTTTTTTTCTGGTGCTCATTTCTTTATTGTGCATATTAGAATGCGCAGTGCTGTACGTTGTTCTGTGTATAGAGCACCGCTCTCACTGAATTTACGAGCTCTTTTCTTTTAAACTTTTCATGCCGTACGACTCGTCACTGTGGTCTCACAATTTAATTTACTGAATAATTAAGGGCTTGTTTTGATAATTGTACTTATTTGACTCGGGAGTATAAAATTCAATGTAATGTGAGGAACTTCCGCTATGACAAGGTACAAATTAAGTGTTTTGTGAAAGTAAAACAGACGTCAATATTTTCCACCCTCTGGTTAGTGTTGTCCGGAGTTTTCTACATGGAATGTATTCAAATTTCAGCGATGACTGTAAATAGTTGTTTGCTTAGAGGAATCGTACAAATTTTCTTAGCACCTCCAATTTATAATGTAAATAAGCATAACCGTTATTGTTATGTTAGAGCGTAGAATAGTGTAGGTCTAGCTCCAAAATATCTATTTGGAGTGCCAGCCCAAGCTCCTGAATAGCTCCTCTGCGTGACCAAGTCACGACGATCTCTTATTTTTCGCTTTATTTATTTGATGGGACTTTCAGTACCACAACTGGAATGCTTTTCCCATGAGCTGAGTGGCCGGCATGCGTTTTCTTGCGTTGATGTTAACGAGTTGTACAGCACTTGATCAGGGTTACAGTTCTGACTTTAATATATATGAAACTTTCTTATTCTTTTAGACATTAGTCGAGTCGAGTAATGTTTTTTTTCAAATAGTTTACTGCTAGAAGCTTCACATGAGCCTCCTGATCAATATACATAAAAATGTTCTAACTTTTTTTTGCTTTTATGAATGCTTATCGATTGAAACTTAAATTCCTTCCGCTAATGTTTGCGTAATTATGTTATGTGTGCGTTTTTTCAAACTGCACATTTATTCAGTATAAATCTTATTTCTCTTCTGGGTGTGATAAATTTGCTTATCACAATCTTGAGGTAGAATTTCATATTCCTGGAGTGGCTGTGGCGGAAGGTAACATTATTGATAGGGCGCAGGTACGCGTACATCAACTAATGCTATGAATAAACTATTAATACATAAATATTTTTAATGCGTAAATTTTTAAAGATGATTGACAGGTAGAGTTACAATGTCACAGTAATTTACCGATAATTAGCCCTTAATTCTGGATATTATACTTCAAATCCATAGTTGTTTCCAATGAAACGCGTGTGCCTGCGAAGTAGGAAAATCAACTATGCAACATAAAATAACTTTCTTGAAGACCTTTAAATGTAAGAGCGCAGAGATCGTAGATCTTGATTCCGACGCTCGTGCAAATCAGCGTCTCATAAAATAAAATTTCAGCAATAACATAAGGAGAGAAAATGTATCGAAATTTTCATTTTTTTACTGAATTATTTTTATTTAATTGCCCACAACTGATCGCGGTGAGAATAAAAGCTTGCGGCGCAAGCAGACGATGACGATCGAGAAAGACGCTCCACAGACCGGAACCTCTTAAAGAAAAAATGTGCACATGTAATAACCATTTGAGAGATCCCCGTTCTGCTCCGACAACTTCATCGAACGGTAGAAGAAATTTTATTTCTCGTGAGGAATGAGTGATAGTTTATACAGAAAAGTCGGTAAAACTTGAGATGAGGGATACATGAACAAATTTAAATCATTACAAACTTAGCCTTGCTACGATTTCATCTGACTTCATGTAACCAGTATGACATATTTTTCCACTTCCCAAATTTTCCAATACAAAAAAATCATATTCCAGTCAAAGTTTCATCTGCACCAGGTTAACTTGGTAAAGCACAGCTGTGTGAGGTCAAGTCATAATAGCTGGAGCCACAGGTCGAGTCAGAGGGTGTCTACTTTCACAACGTTTTGCTTGTGACCCACACTCATGAAAAACAAAGACTCACATACCCTGAAGAGGAAGTTACTACAAGAACATTGTAAAACAGCCTGAGAAAATCAATCAGTTCAACCTCTTTCACGAACCACAAAAATCTGCTTCCTTATAGTAGGCAATATACGTATTAAAAGAGTATTAATTAACTTGCACATAGGAACGCACTTTAATACACCAATCAACCACTACCAATTAGTCAACCATTTACAACCAATTAAACAAAATTAACTTTATAATCAAGCAATATTATCTAATCAAGCAATATTCACAAATCAAACATTATCAACTAATCAACAATTATCAACTTATAAAACATTATCAACTAATCAACTATTACCCACTAATCAACCATTATCAACTAATCAACTATTGCCTACTAATCAACCTATTATCAACTAATCAGCCATTATCAAATAATCAATTATTGCCAACTAATCAACCATTATCAACTAATAAACTTCGCATTCAAATAAAAGACGCCCCAATACCGCTTCAGTATCCGACTACGGAAGGCTCATGCAGCAGCCTGACGACAGTCGGAAAAAACGCAATGGACGCGCAATTAAGACTTCAAAGATCAGCTCTTCTCCGGGGCTAAAAATTCTACCAAGAAAATATTTCACCCGAAATTCAAGGTTTACAAAAGCTAAATAATATTGCAATGAACGCAAATTAGAAAATAAATTTAGTTCTGATCATTAAACGGTCAGGTGAACGTTACGATTACGTATCGATCGGGAAGGTCAGGTGTTTTAGAGATTATCTATATCGAAATTGGCATAAGAACATAATAAGTCTCAAACTTGATGAAAGCATACAATAGAACAGTTATACTCTTCTACGTTGTCGAAAATGAATTATGTAGTAATGTTCGCGTAAACATAACACGATGTGACATTCCATTTAAAATAAAAAGGTTTTGGAGATCAACTCTGCCATCAGTTTCAAAGTACATAATACAAGTATTAACGAAGATTTAATTTTAGAAAAAATACTCTGAATTTTAAACGCAGTTCTAAATATTCTACGCAGATAAGCATAATTTTCTATACTTTCGACCATGTTAAGTTTAACTACTTGAAATTATACGGCAGTATTTTGAAAGAGTGTACAATTCTCCTACTTTGGCATTACAATGCCAAGAAACGTGCACCCGGAACAACATAAAATATAAATTGGTTCGTATAATATGACGCTGCGGTAGAACTTCGCAGGTGGTTGAATTAGGAATTACGGTATAGCCCCGCTGAACCTGCCATGTATGGCAGCTTTTAAATGTGTTTCTGTTGCGATAATTTTCGAAGGTAATGAGGCTGTGCCATATGAGCCTTCCGTCCAGCCGCTTGCTTCCTTAATGCTTACAAGTATCAGAAAGTCGAGTCGTGTAGAATAAGCATAGGAAGTTTAAAAATTTCTTGAGGAAGGAAGACTAATGGCGGCACATGGATGGCCTAACCATTTCCCCCTCCCCGTAGTGGACTTTGTATCAGATCCTTAATGCTTACAAGTATCAGAAAGTCGAGTCAAGTAGAATAAGCTTAGGAAGTTTAAAAATTTCTTGAGGAAGGAAGACTAATGACGGTACATGGATGGCCTAACCATCTCCCCCTCCCCGTAGTGGACTTAGTATCAAATCCTTAATGCTTACAAGTATCAGAAAGTCGAGTCAAGTAGAATACGCATAGGAAGTTTAAAAATTTCTTGAGGAAGGAAGACTAATGACGGTACATGGATGGCCTAACCATCTCCCCCTCCCCGTAGTGGACTTGAGGTCGCGCCTGCTCCGTGTAGCTGAGCGCGAACGCCTCGAGCAGGAAAAGAGGGACAGGGGCGAGGACACTGATGATGAAGACCTTGATTGTTCAGATGATCAACCTCCATCAGATTCCTTAGTAGATGCCTTTGGATTTTAAACATGTGATTCCGATGATATGGAGGGCGCTGATGATAGAGACCTTGATTGTTGAGATGATCAACCTCCATCTGATTCTTTAGTAGATGCCTTCGGATTTTAAACATGTGATTAGGAGGACACTGATGATGTGGAAGACACCGGCGCGACGATACTGATGATAGAGATCTTGATTGTTCAGATGATCAACTTCTACCATTGGGAAAAGTTTTGGTTTCTGCAAACGAATTCTACCACCTAAGTTTCTCAGAATTTTTGGGAACGTTTTTTTTTAATATTTCACATTTTCCTTTATAATTCAGTGAGTACGTGGTATCTCTTATCATATCACTTACTTAGACTTTTGCGATAGATCTTTCTTTTTGCCTGTGTTAAAGGTGATGATTTTCTTTTTGAGTCTGCATGGGTATATATATTTATGAACTAATTATTTGTGTTCTCAGTCTAGTTTTCTCTTCATTGTTTGTGCTTTAAGTTATTTTGTTACTGTTAACAGCACCTAAACTAGTTGTACATACACGGAATGGTTTTTAGATTGACTGCAGAATAATATTAAGAAATAAAAATGCTTGATTACTTATATTTCTTCAAAATTCAACAATTGTTTTCAAATTCTGGCATGAATGATTCAAATGTTGATGTTAAAGGCGAATGGCTATATTTGTTTGCATTAAAATGATCTAGGATTGGATCAATTGGGTTTATCAATTTGCCTTAGCTGTAATCGCTTATAGATGCTAAATTCTGTGATGACGTTCGTCGATATTTAATGTGCTGGGGGATTTTTTTTTTCATTTGGTACTACTTTACCTTCACTGAGGCGATTATGTTCAAGCGAATTGATTGGGTAAGGATTGTTTTTTTCTGGTGCTCATTTCTTTATTGTGCATATTAGAATGCGCAGTGCTGTACGTTGTTCTGTGTATAGAGCACCGCTCTCACTGAATTTACGAGCTCTTTTCTTTTAAACTTTTCATGCCGTACGACTCGTCACTGTGGTCTCACAATTTAATTTACTGAATAATTAAGGGCTTGTTTTGATAATTGTACTTATTTGACTCGGGAGTATAAAATTCAATGTAATGTGAGGAACTTCCGCTATGACAAGGTACAAATTAAGTGTTTTGTGAAAGTAAAACAGACGTCAATATTTTCCACCCTCTGGTTAGTGTTGTCCGGAGTTTTCTACATGGAATGTATTCAAATTTCAGCGATGACTGTAAATAGTTGTTTGCTTAGAGGAATCGTACAAATTTTCTTAGCACCTCCAATTTATAATGTAAATAAGCATAACCGTTATTGTTATGTTAGAGCGTAGAATAGTGTAGGTCTAGCTCCAAAATATTTATCTGGAGTGTCAGCCCAAGCTCCTGAATAGCTCCTCTGCGTGACCAAGTCACGACGATCTCTTATTTTTCGCTTTATTTATTTGATGGGACTTTCAGTACCACAACTGGAATGCTTTTCCTCATGAGCTGAGTGGCCGGCATGCGTTTTCTTGCGTTGATGTTAACGAGTTGTACAGCACTTGATCAGGGTTACAGTTCTGACTTTAATATATATGAAAGTTTCTTATTCTTTTAGACATTAGTCGAGTCAAGTAATGTTTTTTTTTTTTTTTTGCAAATAGTTGACTGCTAGAAGCTTCACACGAGCCTCCTGATCAATCTACATAAAAATGTTCATCTTTTTTTGCTTTTATGAATGCTTATTGATTGAAACTTCAATTCCTTCCGCTAATGTTTGCGTGATTATGTTATGCGTGTGTTGTTTTTTCAAACTGCACATTTATTCAGTATAAATCTTCATTTCTCTTCTGGGTGTGATAAATTTGCTTATCACAATCTTGAGGTAGAATTTCATATTCCTGGAGTGGCTGTGGCGGAAGGTAACATTATTGATCTACAGTTGCGTTATAAAATCAATTGGAACACGAAACAGAAACTGACGAGATTGATGGTTGCTGTTCATTCCTTCGTTCTTCAGTATGAATGCATGTCCTATAATTACTTGACGTTCTTTTCGTACCAAAAAATTTTTTGTATATAATTCTGTAGCTTTTGTTTTAGTGAGGAATATGTATTTTTGGATTATTAGGTTTCGTATGCTCAGTCGTCGCCCGTTCCAGGGTGAATTTTTTTTAGTTGAGAGCGTAATGAATAGCTATTGTTGAAGATAAACATAGTGAAACTGGTCAAAAAGTGGATCATTAGTTCAATTTCGTACTATATATCAATGAATCAATTTTTTTTAACGTTTTGTAAGTTATGAAAATGCTATTTTGTATCCTAAGGTGAATGAATCTAACAATAACTGTCATAATTTGCAACGGAATAATTTTTTTACAGCAATTTCTGTGAAGGGTAGGAAAGCAACTGCATGATCAAACATTTTTTCATCACAAATTTTGACATAATTATTTTATTGCCTATTTCTCATTGCGATTGCAAAGTATACTGTAAAAACGTGCGTGTTTTTGTTATACCTGTCGTAATTGAAGCGTCGCTTTGTGCTCTTATAATTTCTAACGTGATCAGCTTCTTGTCACGTGAACATTGACGATCGTAATTTTTCGACCTCCTTCACCTTTTTTACTGAATATATATATCTCTTGCTTTTGTAGCGGTCTCGTATACCATTCAAGAGTTATATGCAACACCAAGATGTTCATCAAGTCCAGATTTTTTTATTATTAGTTAGCTTTCTACAATTGTTATGTAACGACTACTATCTACGGTAAATACTACAGCCATTTATCGAGTAAAGCTTAGTGTCGTAATATCCCATTTCAACCAAATGTGGTTGAAATAAGATTTCAACCTAATTGGTTGAAATGGGATATCAACCCAATGTGGTTGAAATGGGATATCAACCCAATGTGGTTGAAATGGGATATCAACCCAATGTGGTTGAAATGGGATATCAACCCAATGTGGTTGAAATGAGATTTCAACCCAATGTGGTTGAAATGGGATTTCAAACTAATGTGGTTGAAATTGTAAATCAACCTAAAATGCCACAACAAGGCGTAGCAGGAAACACATCTAACCTCAGTTAAATCAACGCGCGCAGCCTCTTCTCGTGTCCACCTTAATGCTAACGACCAGATTTGACTTCAGACGATCCAGCAGGGAGGCCTCGAGATATAATTGAATTTGAACTTGCCGTTTTTCTTGGACCGCAGGACGATAGTGTCACCTCGGCGCAGCTTATCTGCTGCCCCGAACATGTCTGCGTAAGAGAATTCAGTAAATAAATGAATACAGGGCAGTTGTTCTGTAAAATTTACCGATTGAATATTAATCGAGATGGCCTAATGATTGTAATGTAGCATATTAACAAAAAAAAAAGTCGGGAAGCTCTATCTTGTCCAGCCCAAATATGCTATTCTTTACGGTACACATTTCAGACAATTTTTTTAAGCTTTTCATCAAAACGTCATTCAACATTTAATTCTTTACACACATGCCATGCAAGATGCAACTGCAATTAATAATACCTCAAAATACCGTTTTCAAAAGATCAAACTTTTCAATGCAACACCACGTGTTGGAGGGGTGTTAATATTAATAAAGACAAAAAGAAAGCCATGATCATTGGAAGACATTCATATTCACATTCAAATAGCACTTCCAGTCCTCATTTGCAATCGAACCATTGCACGGACCGTATTGTCCAAACATAGACCCACTATCTTAACAACAAAAGAGTGAGCGTAGCACTGATACTGAATTTTGCCGGGCTAAACTGTTTCAGGATGACCCAAATGAGGGCAAAAAAACTGCATCGTTATTTAGACAAACTGTCTTGCTTTTTATTTTACCTTTGGTGAGCGGCGTGACGACTGAGCACGACCTGGACATGAGTTCCAGACATTTCTCTGCCAGGTACAAGAAGACAGGGTCCACGTTGTGGTCTTCTAAGGCTGAGGTCCGGAACAACCTAACTCCCAACTCTGCTGCCAATTCTTCTACTCTGGATCTGGAAGTGGATAGGAGGATACCCAATTGTCTTTATTAATACAGAGTGACCAACAATTGTTCATCTTGTTCCCATGCCACTATAATTATATTGTCCTTTATTGTTGTAAACAGAAATTCATGTGACGAAGTTCAACAGTTGCACCACATAGGTAATGATAATGTAAAATTTCTATTTTCAAATAGAATGATTTGTGTGAAATGCAGACATTTAATAATAAGAAAAATTCTGTCGCTTGCGATCCTAAATTTAAATGCTTACTGCATCTCCTTCGGAGTGCGTTAAAAGCATTCAACTTTCGTGAAATTTGTTTCAACTCGTTTGTTTTTCGCAGTGTCATCACCAGCGTTCTTCCTAATTTGCAATTTCGTAAACGACGTTAACCGGTTAATTTTTGTATCCATTAAATACAAATGAGCATTGAAATAATTAATTTAACTTAGTAACTTATTTATTTTTGCCCCTTACTGATTGACGTTTGCAGTAACTCCTAGAAGGTCGATTTTAGTCTGCACCAACACAGTGGGTATTTGTCCGCAAACCTGCTCAACCTGGAAATGCATATATTTGTGAGTACACAAGAACACTATATAAATACCTAAACTAGTCATATATTTGAAGAGGTTCTAGTCAACATCAATGTATATTCATATCAAGTTTTCAAATGATATTAATATGGGACTAAGAAAGATTCTCCTGAACAGGTAACGGGCAAAACCCAGCTAAACAGTACCTATACTGCAACCTATTTAAGAGGTTCGCGGGCGCATTGGCTATAGACTATAGAGGTATCTGGCACATGGCGCAATACGAACATAATCAGCATAATGAGAAGTCTTTATCATCAAAAATTTCTTAAACGCAAATTTATTCATCGTTCATAAAGAGAGGACCCCGTCTTGGATGGCCAAACGGCAACATACAAAAGCTGTAATAGCATTTTAGCGATATGTGCCAATAGTAGAAAACTGATAAGAACTAAGTCACATTTACAATGTACACGAGGCCGCACTTACGGTCAATAGCATAAAACAGAAAAATAAAATGTAAGAAATCTTGCCTACACTATTATTGAGGTCAAGTTTATTTGTAGAATACACAACAAACATAGCCCCACAACAGCGAGCCGCAGTCTGATACCGCAAGCCCCGTTAGGCTTTGCTCAAAAAATGTTCTGTGAAGGCGAATTGCTTTACTACTTCCGACAAGTGGAGACCAGCGTCAGAAAGCCCTCTGAGAGGGAACATATCACAAAGAATTTTCTTATGAGTACTTAGCTTACTCAAAAAGAACAATACAAGAATCGGCGACAGGCCAAGCTTATCCTATTCTTCAGCACCAACACTGCTATACCATACTAAAGACACGTATGCTTGGGCCCAGCACAAAACCTTCTCTTTCCAGAAGGGGACGGCAGCGAGAGATTCTGGATCTGTGGTGCTGAATGCAAGTATGCAGCAGGACGCCCCTCTGTAGTAGGCGCGAGTGATGGTCGCAAACTCTTCTTGTCCAGCCGTGTCCCACAGCATCAGATGTACGGAGCGCCCACCGCAACTGGTGGGTGTCATTTGAAATTAATTCATTTCAGTTCAAATTTAGCATTCATTTTGCATGACAAGACAAATTGCAAGCTATATCAGCACAATATTTCCAATGATATTTTACTAATAATGGAATTATTTGAAGCTGAGTAAAATTTGAAGTGCTCGGAAGAGATCATCCGCCATTGATAACCGGGGCTGACCAGAATTTTTCATCAGAAAACTGGAGACAACATACACCGAAGACAACAAATTATTTATGCACAAAACAAGTGCCTGTTAAGACCGTGGATTAATTATTACCATTTCTTTATTTGGTCAGCAAAACACCATTGGTGGGATCTTTTTTCGGTGGTTTTTACTAAAAAAAATTCATACTCGTATCTCAAGAAACTTTATGGCAAAATCGGTTTGCCAGATCACTGCAGTTTTCCACGTACCGGTAACGGCGAACTCAAGATCACCCGCTGCTACTCTCAAAAAATAATGGGTCATATCGTCCAAATAGAGACCCACTATCATATCCACAACACAAGCAGAGAACGGACGTAGCATTGATGCGGTCCAAATTGGGTCAGGATGATCCACTTAAGGGCAAGAAGTGCATGATATTTAGACAAGGCCTGTCTTATTTCTCTGAGTGTAGGCTGAGCTTAGTATTGACAGCCGACGGGGTAAACTCCAGATAATGAACTTTGCAATATTAATGTCGTAGTTGAATTATTTCAACCATGATTTAATTCTTATGTATAATAAATTTTCGATATTGAACATTATAAAATAGCAAACTTGTTCGAAGTAACTAACGTAATATTAAGATTGCTTGAGGTAGGCGATTCAACAACAGCAAACAATAGGAAATAATTTTTCTGTACCCTACCACAATTGCATGCTCGACAAAAACGCTAACTAATAACGCAGTTATTTTCAAGTACTTTTCAACTGTATTTTTCAATTGCAGCAGCGCTATAGTATTGTCTTCCGAAGATCAGCGCGATATCTTGAATGATCAACTTTTGCGTCTTGCAAGTCGGTCTTGCAAGATTTTAGTCTTTAAAGACTTACTCTGACCGTCGAAAGTCTCGCAGCATCATGCGTATCGTACTTAGTGCGTCTTTCTTGAAACTCGTGGAATGTCTTGAACAACCTACTTAGTGCGTCTTTCGAGAAATACTTAAATTGTCTTTAACAACCTACTTAGTGCGTCTTTCCAGAAATACATCTATTGTCTTGAACAACCTACTCAGTGCGTCTTTCCAGAAATACTTCTATTGTCTTGAACAACCTACATACTTCGAATGTCTTGAACAACCAACCTACTTAGTGCGTCTTTCCCGAAATACTTTGTCTCGAACAACCTACTTTGTGCGTCTTTCCAGAAATGCTTCGATAGTTTTGAACAACCTACTTTTAGCGTTTTTCCAGAAATATTTCGATTATCTTGAACAACCTACTTAGTGTGTCTTTCCAGGAAGTCGGCGCCAATAGTCCTGCAGTAACTCTGTCTGAAGGTGCCACAGCAGTAGCGTTGGATCAGAGACGACTTGCCCACAGCTCCGTTACCCACAACAACAACCTGCACACGATGAGCAGCAAAATGTTATACTTTTCTAGCTACACTCAAGACTCTCAGTATAAAAACACAGACAAAGACAATTCAAGTTCACGATGTTGTAAATAATTATTTCCCACAGCACACATCGTTCAATGTACCACTGCTAACCATTTCAAATTGGTACGTTAGAATAGGTTTCTCCAAGTCCATTATGCAAGAAATTTGTGACTGGTAATAGTGCAGGACATAATTAAGGAAACTAAATAATAATTAAAATTATTTTTAATAATATAATAATTTATTATGAAAAAACTTGAGTCACGATAATAACATGTGACAATAGCAAAATGAGGACCTGTTCTTGGACGTTGCAAGAAAAACGATATTTGCACGAACATTTTGATGGTACATGTCACTGGAGCTTAGTTCATTTCGTCCAAAAGGATGCGACCTTGTGATTAATTTTTCGTCCATATTGAAGGATAAATTTGCAGTGTTACATTTGTTGCTAAAAATGAATTCAAATCACAGACAAATAATGTAAAAATTAATTTTTTTTAGTAACTAATTAATGAAGCCGTCTCTCTTACTTATCAATAATCGAGTCCATCTCGTATCGGAAATCAAATCTGTCCAAGAGAATTCTTGCATATAAAACAATAGACTCACGAACCCTAAAGACAAGCCATTGAATATTTTAAAGAAATGCTTCTTCCTGGAAGTAACTCACCTCGAGCTAATCTCATCACTGCTATTTAAAATCATGCTTATCAGTGCGATGAAAAACTTGTAACGTCGCTCTGACCCGGCAATCAATCACCACTCACCTCGGTAGAGACTAGCGTCAAGCGATCACCACTCACCTCGATAGTCTAGCGCCAAGCGATCACCACTCACCTCGGTAGAGACTATAGCGCCAAGCGATCACCACTCACCTCGGTAGAGACTAGCTCCAAGCGATCACCACTCACCTCGGTAGAGACTAGCGCCAAGCGATCACCACTCACCTCGGTAGATACTATAGCGCCAAGCGATCACCACTCACCTCGGTAGAGACTAGCGCCTTGCGATCACCACTCACCTCGGTAGAGACTATAGCGCCAAGCGATCACCACTCATCGAGATGCTGACAACCGAGACTAGAAGCATAAAGCATACATCATTCATCCTGATGCCAACAACTGGAACGATCAGCATTCACCTAGATAACAATTGGAACTTAATGAAAACAACTCTAAATCTTGATGCCAAGAACTGAAACGATCAGCAGTCACCTTGATAACAATTGGAACTTAATGAAAACAACTGTAAATCTTGATGCCAACAAGCGGAGCGATCACCAGGCACTCACCTTGATGCCAACACCCACGTCCTCCTCTTTGGCGCATTTCAAGGCAGGGCCTTCAGTGGAAAAGTGGTCTTCGATGTACATGATCAGTTCCGCAGTCGCACTTCCACACACAAATGGCACATAAATTTATTGGTTTTTCTTAAGTTTGTCTTTCAGCATTTTCAGAAAACGTAGCTTAATATGACGAGCGTACAAATTCACTATAAAGCGTGGTCGCGAATTTAATACAGCCTTTGGCAAGCCACTGGAAATAAAATAAAGAGAATTATAACACTAACAGTATTGAAAAATATTCTCTCATAAACGAGCGTTCGGTCATTAATTAATTCTACTGAGGACCATTCACCAAGGTTTACACTCACTTAACTTAGTCAATTTTATAAACAAGAACGTTCAAGGCTCCATTCAGCTCCACCAGATTATATCTTTTGTTCAAAGCACACAACACAGACGTTAGAGAGGCACGTGTTCATACAATATACATGATTTGTATTGACATTTCTGTTATTGAGCGAGGACTTCTACGTTGACCTTGCATGATGAAGCAATTTAGTCGCGCCCGCCAGCTGTTCAGGGTAAGGGCCTGTCTCTCACACGTACGGGCGCAGGTGCGCGTACATCAACGAATGCTATGAATAAAATATTAATAAATGAATATTTTCAATACGTAAATTTTTAAAGATGATTGCCTGATAGATTTATAATGTGACAGTAATTTACCAATAATTAGCCCTTAATTCTAGACAGTATACTTCAAATCAATAGTTGTTTCTAGTGAAACGCGCGAACCGGCCAACTAAGAAAATCGACTAGGTTACAACATAAAATATTTTTCTTGAAGACCTTTAAATGTAAGAGCGCAGAGATCGAGAATCTTGATGCCGACGCTCGTGCAAATCAGCGTCTCATAAAATAAAATTTCAGCAATAACATAAGGAGAGAAAATGTATCGAAATTTTCATTTTTTTACTGAATTATTTTTATTTAATTGCCCACAACTGATCGCGGTGAGAATAAAAGCTTGCGGCGCAAGCAGACGATGACGATCGAGAAAGACGCTCCACAGACCGGAACCTCTTAAAGAAAAAAATGTGCACATGTAAGAACCATTTGAGAGATCCCCGTTCTGCTCCGACAACTTCATCGAACGGTAGAAGAAATTTTATTTCTCGTGAGGAATGAGTGATAGTTTATACAGAAAAGTCGGTAAAACTTGAGATGAGGGATACATGAACAAATTTAAATCATTACAAACTTAGCCTTGCTACGATTTCATCTGACTTCATGTAACCAGTATGACATATTTTTCCACTTCCCAAATTTTCCAATACAAAAAAATCATATTCCAGTCAAAGTTTCATCTGCACCAGGTTAACTTGGTAAAGCACAGCTGTGTGAGGTCAAGTCATAATAGCTGGAGCCACAGGTCGTGTCAGAGGGTGTCTATACTTTCACAACGTTTTGCTTGTGACCCACACTCATGAAAAACAAAGACTCACATACCCTGAAGAGGAAGTTACTACAAGAACATTGTAAAACAGCCTGAGAAAATCAATCAGTTCAACCTCTTTCACGAACCACAAAAATCTGCTTCCTTATAGTAGGCAATATACGTATTAAAAGAGTATTAATTAACTTGCACATAGGAACGCACTTTAATACACCAATCAACCACTACCAATTAGTCAACCATTTACAACCAATTAAACAAAATTAACTTTATAATCAAGCAATATTATCTAATCAAGCAATATTCACAATCAACCAATATCAAACACTCACCAATCAACTATTATCAAGTTATCAAACATTATGAACTTATCAGCTATGACCAACTAATCAGCCATTATCAACCTATCAGCCATTATCAACTAATCAACTATTACAAACTAATCGGCTATGATCAACTAATCAACCATTATTGACTAATCAATCTTTATCAACTAATCAACTATTATCAATTAATCATCTATTATCAACTAATCAAACATTATCAACTCATCAAACATTATCAACTCATCAAACATTATCAACTCATCAAACATTATCAACTCATCAAACATAATCAATTTATCAAACATTATGAACTTATCAACTATTACCCACTAATCAACCATTATCAACTAATCAGCCATTATCAACTAATCAGCCATTATCAACTAATCAATCATTGCCAACTAATCAACCATTATCATCTATTATCAACTAATCAACTTTGCATTCAAATAAAGGACGCTCTGATTACGCTTCAGTATCCGACTACGGATGGCTCATGCAGCAGCCTGACGACAGTCGGAATAATATACGTTTAAAAATTACTTTTTAAAAACAACACTTCTAAAGAATCTAGTGTTTCCAATGTTACAGATGTACAATGAATTTCTTATTTTATTTTCGAATATTAAAAAATTAATTTTTCTATTTTTTAATATACCTATAAAATTTTTTCAAATTGTTTATTCTGTCAATTGATTCATGCATCGCCTCCAACTTCACACAAGTGTGCAAAATTTCATATCAATTGGACAGGTAAAAGTGTGTCAAATATCACTTATAAGAAATTTGTAGTTGACAAAATTATTTTTTCATTTTTTAATATTAAAAAACATTTTTATTCCTAAAATTATTTATTTTGTCATTTGATTCATGCATTGTCTCCAACTTTACGCAAGTGTGCAAAATTTCAGATCGATAGGATAAGTAGAAGTGAGTTAAATTTCGATTACATGATTTGTAGCAGACAGACAAACAGACAAACAAGAAGTGAAGTTAAAGAAAAGTGTTGTAATAAACGCAATGGAAGCGCAATTAAGACTTCAAAGATCAGCTCTTCTCCGGGGCTAAAAATTCTACCATGAAAATATCTCACCCGAAATTCAAGGTTTACAGAAGCTAAATTTCGAAGGTAATGAGGCTGTCCCATATGAGCCTTCCGTCCAGCCGCTTGCTTCCTTAATGCTTACAAGTATCAGAAAGTCGAGTAGAATAAGCATAGGAAGTGTAAAAATTTCTTGAGGAAGGAAGACTAATGACGGTACATGGATGGCCTAACCATCTCCCCCTCCCCGTAGTGGACTTGAGGTCGCGCCTGCTCCGTTAGTCGCGGCTGCCGCGTCATGCCGGCCGGGTGGGTGTCCTGACTTCATAGCTGCGTCGGCACGCAAAACGCAATCGACCGGTTAGGCAGAATGGGAGGCTTGAAATTTCTGTTCAATGAGATAACGGAAAATTTTCCGGCTCAACGCTTTAGGCTACCCGAAAATAAAAACCACTATCTGCAAATGGAGGAGTCTCTTTTTAGACATGGCTCTTCTATACCTATACCACCAGCAATCTCATTTTAAAGCATAAGTCGCAAAACCTTGCAATATACATCCCACAAAAAAAACTTTTATTCTGAGCGGAACAGCCTAATTTTTCATTGAACGTTAGTAAATACATCCTTTCCTTTTTCCACAGACAAAAAATTTTTGCCATCAATTTGGCAGAGAGTTAGCTGTCCTAAGTAGTGTTTTAAACACAAAATCTTGCAAGGCGCTGCTTTTTTTTCGAGCAATGAGCGGGAGAAAAAGTGTTCAGGTTTTTACGTAGTCAGAGGTCACTGGAAGTTGGCTATCGCAAAAGGCCTAACAAAAAAACTCCACTCTATGCACGCAGGCAAATGAAACACGGCAAGCACAAAAAAAAAATTTCAATATGTACAAAATAAATAACTTGCTGGTGATTCTTCACCAGTAAGTGAAAAATATTTTTGGACTAATAGTTCAAATTTTTTAAATAGTTATGGAAAATTGTAATTAAATATAATTCTAAGGGGGAATCATTCAAATGGACGTACAAAAAAAAAAAACTACGCTAAGATTACGAGTATTCATTTCATGGGTCGATTGAAACGTGATTAGTTCAGCTACACGTGAAAGTTGTCTTACACTCGCAGGCTTACATACATCACGGAGGTGTATACGTACAATATTTTCAATTCGATCCAGTTCGGCACTTCGCGCCACGACCTACATTTCGGTTTACAAAGGGTTATAGCTTACACCATTGAAACGTTGTATTCTGCGAATACGGACAAATCAGTAAGAAATATTGTAAATTATAAGTAGATATTTGATCGTACAGATTGAATTCACTAAACATGCACGACTTTGGCAGCGCTATGGAGTGTCCGAGTGTCAACAGCACTGAACGCGATTTCCCTCACCACAAGAATCGTTAAAAGAAACAACCATCAGTAAAGAGGGAAAGCTGCGACGAGCAGCGAAACCAAGACAAATGAAGTACGACGTTTTGCTTTCTACATTTATTTCCAGCAAAACAGTAATCCATCTACAGAATGCTAGCAATCATAACAAAAACGCACTGAAAGGAGAGCATATGTGGAAACTTGAAATTTTTTGGGACGAACTTCGTGTAACAGATGTGTGCATTACCACTCCAGCACATCCGTCTTATACGGTAGTATGTTTGTCATCGTGACAGCATATGTCCGATCCCCTATTATGATTGAAATATGCAAATAATTCGATATAAACCCTTACATAGTATAGTTTATAAATACTGAACATTATTTCACGTTTAACTTCACAGCGTCAAGCGACGGTGCACAACATAATTCATCATTCGTTGTCTCCTGCCCTGAACGAACATTCTACGAGATTAAACTAGCTAACTCGCGAATTTAATCTTTACTCAACGTCTGGATGAAAATTCAGCATACTCGGAAGACAAGTCCATTGAAAGTTCGGACTAAAAAGGCAGTTCTTTGTAAGACATGAGCATTCTGCACTCGAGATGGAAGCCTGCAGCAGTAAAGAGCTAGCATCCACAGCAGAGTGCCCGAGCCCACGTGAACTGCAACAGTGTGGGCGCACCTAACCTACGTATCAACATGGACAGCCCACGTACATGAAGCAGTAGCCACCTCAACTTTTAGATTCACTAATACGAGCAGCTTTAACTTCATTTATTTTTTAATTATTCGAAGTTCTAATGACCGATGGTTTGTTTGAGAAAAGCGATGAAGTCCAGTTGTAATCTGATGCACTGGAAGCAACAGAAGGACAAAAAAATGCAACTTGCGGCTGTCGCTGCGAACGGTTATCGTACCTGCCACGCTGCCGGAGGCCCGACTTTTTACCTCATGATACATAATTTATCAGGTACAATGAACGCTCTTCCGCTCCCAATGAGCTAAGCAATACGGTAAAAGTAAAAAAATTACCTAAGTACTGGATCCTCAATAAGCAATGTTTCGTTTTTTTTTCTGTAGAATTTAGCCTGAAGGTAAAATGTTTTATCTTTGAATGAAATTTTTCTCATCTCTTGAATCGAAGGGATACAAGTACTTTCTTCTCCCTAGATTATATCTACAAGTCTACAACCTAATATATTGAAATACACATAGCAACAACAGTAGTTCAAAATTGCCAAAACAAGGCTAGGCTAGCTTTTATCAAGGCTAGCTGTCCGTTTTCCCGAATAAATTTAATATATAGCTTGAAGTATTGAAATGCATTAAACACTTGCGAATGTAATCATTTCCTCGCGAGAGAGACACGCACAGTTTCACAGGGACACTTAGTCTTGGGAATCTTTTTTGAAAGTACCGTAGTGTTTAACAGTCTATACTATGGCAGATGAAGACGATTAGACATTGTGCGCAAAATTGGCGACACGATTAGCTGTTTGGCTTTTAGCATTTGAATACGATTAAAGATTGTGCGCAAAGCTGGCAAACAAGATTAACCGCTTAGAGATATCCAGATTCCAGGAAGTGCCTAAGTTTGGCCATGGACATCGCATGGCAATTGCTTTAGTTTCCTTGTAATTTTCGTCAAATAAAATTTTGTACAGATGCATATGACCTTAAAAAACTATCAAAATATCCGGCAGGTTAAGGCTGATTTCATGTAGAAAGAGATGTAAAAATACACACGAAATATATCACACTCGAGTCAAGACTCAAGTCAAAATCAACCCCATCCTCAACGAAACGCACGAAATCCCCCAGTTCAAATGTTATTCAAAGACGCATTGAAAAATAGTTATCTAAAATAAGTGGGCCCTGACACCTAATACTATTACTAATATTAACAGGTTACAGGATAGCTACTGCTGAGGCTATGGTTGACGACTTGACATTCACGTAGCCTACTCGGTACTCTTACTATGTAGTATGTACATTCATAATGAATTCATTTCATGAGCATAGCATTAACCAATTGCAAAATGTGAAGATTGTGTACAATTTTTTATAAGGACAATCGATTGACTATCAAGTCCGAAAAAACCTACCTTACTAAGTTACTAACCTTAGTAACCTCACAAACATAGGCCAATGCACATTGCAATTCAACCATGCTGAGAAATTGAGAATTGCACGATCCAACGTAAACAACTCGATATTTCGAGGTTTCCTGTAAACAGAGTGTAGGATACTGAAACTTTCCACATTTAATTCCCTAAAATCTGTCTTTCGATTGAAAGCAGACCGGCAGACGAGCGATTATAGAATATGTTTATGCACGAGCTTCTTTCAATTTTGGGTTTTGTCGAAAACTGAAATTGCCACTTGCAAGTTCTCACAACTCAACTATCAAGTTATTGTTTTGGACTTTACAAACGGGTTAAGTTTGAATGCAAAGCTTGTGAAGTAAATTTCACTTAAATAAAAAATACATCAACATGTCAGAGCAGAACGAATTAATATAGTCATTCACATTTCACGATACTTAACGCACGAGCTTCAACTTTGCCGGTTCTCTACAAGCTTGTTGATCAGCTCTCCAAATGACACAGCCATACTTGACCACGTTCTAGCATGCACTGAGTGATGGGAGTGAAGTCAGTGAACCGAGTGATCAGTGATGGACTGATGGCATCATGGCGGGACATGGCCGATGGGAATATGGTTATATGGGATGGGCCGGGCCGCGACCCGTCGCGAAGAAGACAGAAACTTGAGTTAAAAGACTAGGTCTAACAATTTTTTCCTTTAATTAAAAGTTGGCCCTGCATAGCATCGCAAGCATGCGTAACTAGTTGCTGGCATGTTTCTTATATCAAAATAAGCTCCATGTTTTGCCATGAAAAATACGCCTAATTAAAATTGAAGGACCAAATTATCAGAAAAAAACGGGAATTACACTTTTCATAAAAAAGGCCCAAAACGGATAAAAAGGCCAAATTAATTTTTGTCGGGCCAATGCCTTTAAAAAAGGCCACATCTGCGAAATTTGGCCTGAAAAAGGCACATCTGGCAACACTGGATGGGATGGGAGTGGGACTCATGGGCCGGGGGCCGCCGGGCCGCGAAGAAGACAGAAACTTCAGTTAGAAGACTAGGTCTAGCAATTTTTTCCTTTAAATTAAAGTCGGCCCTGCATAGCATCGCAAGCATGCGTAACTAGTTACTGGCATTCTTGTTATGATATCAAAATAAGTTCCATGTTTTGCCATGAAACATACGCCTAAACTACGAAGGAAATCGCACAGCAAAATATCGTATATATAATTTTTGAAGCTCATTTTTTAAATAGTCAAATTTTCACTGCTAAATTATGGATGATTTCTAGACAGATGTTCTTCAATGGGATCACATTATGAATTCACAATATAAAATATTTAGAGTTCATTCCAATCATTCGCATTCATCTTGCGCAAGCATTCTTACAAAGACTAAGCGCCGAATTCTGTGCCCTATTAGCAGAAATGAACGTCGATAAATTTCAGAAATCTTTTTAGAAAAAAATATATATATCAGATTGATATTTAGAGAGTGTAACAAGCGGGCTTTCTACCCGATGCTATGTCTGTCTCTTATACACATCTAGATGTGTATAAGAGACAGGTGTCAGCCCCGGCATGTCAGCCCCGGAGTGTCAGCCCCGGAGTGTCAGCCCCGGCATGTCAGCCCCGGCGTGTCAGCCCCGGAGTGTCAGCCCCGGCGTGTCAGCCCCGGAGTGTCAGCCCCGGAGTGTNAAACCATCATATTCGGAGTATGTAAATAATCTAGAGCCACTTAGGAAGGTCACATTTATAAATAAATATTATATTACATTATGGCTTGGCATATTATGAATATGCTAAATGAATTAGCATATAGCTAAATGAATTATGGCTTATGAATAATATTATGAATATGCTAAATGAATTAGCATATAGCTAAATGAATTATGGCTTATGAATAATATGCTTGGCATATTATGAATATGCCAAGAAACAAGGAGATACGAATAATCTAGAATGAGTCACTAAGCAACAGATTTTGTTAGACATATCAGACCGCGGTCCGTCATGGCGACCACGTCAATTTGACCAGCAACGATCGCTGTACGGAACTGAGAAGCACTTGCAGAGCTGCGGTGTGTCAGGACAGAGATTCATATATTACCCGTGTAAACTATACAAGAAATAAATAATTGCTGAATCCTTAAAAAATAACAATTCTTAATACTGATGATTTAACCTCATGTGTGCGTTGTCGATGGTGAGGAGCTAGTAGATTATACAGTTATACCTATAATAATGTACTATGCATTTAAAATGACTAAACATTGTTCAGTGTGTGGTATACACGAGTACGTGACATTATAATTCTAACAACAATAGCTCGTTCCATAAATATCTACTTCGAAGTTCAATAAAAAAAACTATGCAATCACTTTAGAAACATTCGTTTTCGCGTTTTTTCGCGAAAACTCATATATGTCCATTCGTGTGCCCACGAAAGTTGATGCCAAGGAAATTCAACATTAATATTTATATAATTTAAATTTTGATGGTTTGTTTGTGCATGATATTAGAGAGGCGATCGCATTGCATCTTCTCTACAATCTTATTTTGACCAGTTTGTTACAACGTGTAACATTATTGGCATATGTAACCTAAACCTAGTCCCAAGCTATATAACCTTGTCCTTGTTTACCTGCTACTTATTCGACACAATTTTCCTAGCAACGCCTGATTAACCCGCTAATAAATGATAATTTCATTACAGTGGAATTCACTTGACATCGAGAAGGTGGAACGAGCCCAAAAAGATTCGACTGCAAGCTCTGATTCCGACATCATAAAAGAGAGATTTCTGGTCGAAGATTTGAGCTTTGTCAATCAAGCAGAGCCAAGCTTCAGCAATACTCCAGAAGAGATTAAAATAATTGGTAAAGAAATGGATTACTCCCCCTTGAGCCAGAACCGTCAGGAAGGCAACGAAATTTGCAGTGAAGAAGTATGTAACAAATTCTTCATTTGGAAGTTAAGGTTTCTTCACACAATCATGGCTGCAGTCCTGGTGTTTGTGGGCATGCAGCAAATAGAGCGACCCGACGCTGCGGTTTGGATTGTGAGTAAAAACATTATATATGAATAGTGATACTGGTATAAACAACAGGTAGATATATTTTTATGGAATAAATTCATCCAAAGACGCGTATCCCCAGAGACGCGTATCACTATATCCCAGTCGGTCACAGTCAGGTTCTGAGCACCCAAGTTAGAGTTCCTGAGTACTTAACCGAGCTATGGAGAATTTATTACATCTAAATTTTCATTTATTACACCAATAATAAATTATACAAAACAGGTGTCAGGATACCTTGACGACATTGCAAAAAAGAACTTGAAACGGGATAAATAATGAAATTACTGTTAAAAATATATATACTATGCCTATTTTCGTAAGAGCCCCGCATATGGTAGTATCTTTCATTATTTGGCTTAATACCCAAGTTATAAAATGAAAATTTCAACTTTTTCAAATAAGGCAGGTATTCAATCAAAAACGCGTCGCTATAATTTAAAAATTGTTCTGAATAATTTTATCTGGAATTTCACCAACAATTGTCAATTATAGTCGATATATAAAACTCGCGGAATTTGTTCTCCATTCGACGGTTTTAATAAAGCAAACAATGAAACGGTTTCATTTTTTCTGTTTCAACAGCCCTTGTTCACGGTGCCAGCCGTTATCACATTGCTCTCGACACTCAAAGTCACGTTCATCGGTGAGTGCAAACATTAAATTACCCAAAAGACTTGTTTGATGCCAACACAAATTATGATTTAGTAACAAATATTTATCGTGAAACATTATTAACAGGATGAATTGCGTGCAAGTAATAATTCGTGTCCAATATAAAACTCGAACAAAACCATTTTGCATTGAACCTAATCGCACTTCGTGAATAAAACAAAATTAATGTAATATATAACGAAAAACTATGAATATCCGTCATAATAGTCATTTGTTCATTCATATTTCTTTTCAAAAATTATAATGTTTTATAATTTTTCTTATCTATTTATGATATATTTTAAAAAATTTCTCCTTGTTTGTTCATATTATATTTATTAAATTTGTTTATATATATGAAAATTTGTATATTTTTCATAATGTATAAAATTTTTGCGTTTTTATATAAAATTTCACAAATTTCACGGCCTAAACTTGATATTTATTGTAAGATGGCGTATGCATGCGTTCGCTGGTGAGCGTGTATCTGGGCAGCGCGATATGCCTTATGTGATTATTATTATTATTATGCATTATTATGTAATTAATATTATTATTATGTATTATTATGTAATTAATATTATTATTATGTATTATTATGTAATTAATATTATTGTAAGATGGTGTGTGCATGCGTTCGCTGGTGAGCGTGTACCTGGGCAGCGCGATATGCCTGCTGATCTTCCTGGCTACGTCACTGCTCGTGGTCATGGCTAAGCAGACCTACGACGTTACCTACAACCCTCTCAACTTCCAGGAGGGCAGGTATGAATATCTAGATAGATATATGAATGCAGGTATGAATATCTACACATAGGCATAACTTACGCATGAAGGTGGCGTAATTTATTTATAATAAATTAAATGAAATTAATTAAATGAAATATATAATAAATTTATAATAAATCTAATGAATAAAAGAATGTATAGGCATTCTCATGTAATTTATACATGAGAATGCTTATACAGGCAGGTATAAATGTATTTTTATACTTGGTCATGTTTATACACGAGCATAGTTATACATACGAGTAGGAATAATCATAAATGGATGTAATTATTCGCATTAGTAATCACATTTATACCTGTGCATGCTTATACAGACGGTAAGCATACTTAAATACGGGCAGTGAGACAAATTTGATAATTGGCATACTTATTCAAACATGTAGGCATATTTATTCATAGATGGGAATAATTATGCATGCAGGTAAACATACATATGAAAACACATATGTACGCACATTCATGCAGGCAGGAAGGCACTATATCAAATATTCAGGTATCAAGGTAGACAATTGATCAAATGATCAGTGCATGTGCTTGGTTTAAATTGTATCAAATAAATCAGGTAACATGTGACACACTTTAATAGAATTGATTTTTTTAGTTACAATTTATATGAAGATAACAAACTTCCACTAAGAAAAGCATTTAGACTGACCAATAGTTTAAACGCACTCGAAAATTCAAACGCTAATATTCAAATATTAGGTCTTCTGAAAAAATATCACTTCTACTATTGAATGTCAGCAAAAATTTGCTTTAATTTGAAGGGAGATGATGGCCGTGGCAGTGTGCGTTGGCTGGCAGAAATTCCACCTCTTCACGGTTAAAGAACAAGCAAGGTATTCATTCTTTTTCTTAATTACGAGTTCAGTCACTCCGCAAAACGATGCGAATAAACTCTTCTATTCCTGCATTTAAAAAGTTCGCTAAGAATCGTAATGTATTTATATATCAATTCCTTGACCATTTAAATAAATCTGACAAGTGAAGTGAATTTTTGTTGAATGTGATGCACTACATCAGATTCGGTGGAACCATTTCAATTGTAACAAATACTAAAAGAAGTATTGTAACAACAATACTTCTTTTAACAATTTTTACAAATACAAATAACAATTTTTTTAACAATTGTAACAAATACGGCCGTTAAACTAACTAAGGGAATGTTTCTCCAGGGTGACCAGAAACCAAAAAGGCCACCAAAGACCGGCAACGGTCTCAGCTCAAGCTATGCTGAAGCGCCTGCTTACGTTGATTATAATTCCGGGGGCGCTGTTTTTTGCAACGTTGAGTGCGGTACGATTCAAGGGTCGGTTGCAGGGAATTTTTTTCTGGACAAAGTCCTCGATTTAGTTTATTTTTCAGTTGGTCGACAAAACTTTACGATGGAAATACTTCCTCATTAAATTTCACCAAGTACGAAAAAATAATTTTTGCTCATTAAATTTTACAATGTACAAAAAAAAAATAAAATTTAATTTTTGCACCGGAAGATACAAATTTACTGGAATATATTGCATTTTAAGCAATAATGTACTCGGACTTGTCCGCGCAATAATGTACTCCTTTTTGTCCGCGGACTTGGCCGTTTTTAGGCCATTTGACAGCCCTGGTGTGTGGTGTCGCACCCAACGTGATAAGTTGCTTTGGAAGCTATGCAGTAAAATTATTCAGAAAATTAAATGATTTGCTTTGAAGCTGAGAACATGAAGGGCTGAAATATCCACTGGAAGCTTAGTTAGCCTTGGAAGGTAAGCAGCTAAAGACCTCAAAATACACATTGATTTGCTTTTGAAGCTGAGAACATAAAGGGTTAAAATATCGACCGGAAGCTAAGTTAGCCTCGGAAGGTAAAGACATATAGATTTGCTTTTGAAGATGTGCAGGTAAATTTTCTGATTATCCAAGGCTTTTCAGGCAGGTGAGTTGTTAAATTATCAAAATGTACATCAGTTTTTCTCCATCGGCAGCAGAGCAGCCAAACACGGCGAAAAACGGTTGCTAAGCATGTAATTACGCACCATTAAATACAGCATATGTTTTTTCCAAGTAGGATGTTAAGTTCCAATAGTGGAAAGTTGAGTAAAACTTCGGCATCTGCCCTGACATTAATTGTTTCACTGTGTCCTGTAACGAGAAGATTTGAACTAGTGTCATGTAAGATCGAATCAAGACGACGTTTTGTTGAGAAGTACATACATATATGATAAAAAATATAACTCAGTACTCACTGCAGTGAGTGACAGAAAGCGCATTTTCTCGTCGACGAAAACGTGAAGTCACAGATGGACAGACAGACGGACGGACATGACGAGCACAATGGTGCATTTTTTTCATGAATGAGAAAAAGCGCTAAAAACTAGCTAAATTCATGTTAATGATGAAGGTTAGAGAAACTCGTCTCCATCTCTTAGTTTTTTTAATAAAGATGGCTAATAATTTAGAAAAAACACACACATATACGTAATAAATTAAACATTAAAATTTAAAATATTTGGAAAGCTTCCGAGAAGAGAAGGCCTAAGTCAAAACCGCCGCATACGCAGGCAGATTACCGAGCCTATAACCTCTCTCTGGCCCAGCCAATCTCTGGCCTAGCCAATCTCTGGCCTAGCCAATCTCAGGCCTAGCCAATCTCTGGCCTAGCCAATCTCTGGCCTAGCCAATCTCTGGCCTAGCGTTTACCACTTCAAACTTTTGTTGTCATGTGCAGGCTTGAAAACATTGTTGACAAATATTTCATATATACGCTCAAATAACGACAATTTGAGAATTCGAATAAAAAAATTATGATATAATACGGTACGTGGAATGAGTAGATAATATGAAATAAAATGCGAATGCCATTGAAAGTTGGGCGAACTCATTCATACTGACAACGATGTACTGAATATTTCTAATAAATATTCAATTTTGAACAAGTCGGGCAAAAACAAACACAATTTATTTAGTTGAAAATATCTAATGACAATGTAATTTCAGGCGCCAGCCTTAAATAGAAACGATATAAAAAACTTTCTAGCGTGACCGAAACAGCTTCATATTTATGATGTGATAATTAAATCTTATTAATCGTGGTTCTCTGATCAGTTGTGTACGGTTTTTATTGACGAGCGGTGGCAGATGAAGTGCGGTATCTGCAGAGTGGAAACTCATGTGTCACTGGTAGTAGGATGAATCTAATCGACACATTTATGTTTTTCTGACAACTGAAACTTTACTTTCACTTGTTTCAAAATTCATCCGGAAAACGAAAAAATTCGCATTTAATTTATGCGACGAGGTCGAAGCTTAGGCATTTATAGTAGCATGTCCGCCATTACCAATCCAGATTTACATCAACAGGAATTACTTCTTCCAGTGATTTCGACCACCGTAATTAAACAAGGATGTAGATGCTACGTGTACTAATACTGTCGATGATATTTTCATGCAGCTATATACACACGATTTCCACTTCACTCTAAAATGTGCATTATTTCATTACATTTCACTGTCGCCTTCATCGAAACCACTATCAAGTTTCACTATCTGAAAAATTTAGACAGAGAATAAATTTCCAAGTAACTATCATAAATTTTGTCATGCCATAAGTCTTAAAACCTTAGCAGCTCGTTTAAATTTTTATTTTTTCGATATTGGCTCAAATTGAACAGAAAATTATTTATAATCAAAAGATGGCATAATTTTTTTTTGTTTTAGATGAAGTTAAAACCAGAGCCGACGTGAAAGGAAATAATTCTTGCAATAGTTATTGTTTTATATCGGTAGGAAATTTAGGTCTTTTGTTTTTGCTTTGAGTTCAGTAATATCAACATAGTCAGTTCATCGCTAGACTGAGGCCATGAAATATCATGAAATTTATAATATAATTTTTCACTTGGCACCAAAAAATTTGTAAAGTGCATTCGCAGTAGCTTTAAGATTGGAAAACCACAACCACAACAACTTATCGTAACTTGGATGAGACAAATTGTGAAGCTATCGAAGGAGGAACAAGAGATTGATTGCTCGGATTACACATTAACCATTTCAATATTAAAACTCAGTCTTGAATATTTTATATATATTTTTTCTATATTTTTATTAACTAAAGAAATGTACTTGTGATACGCATTTTTAGAAGTACCAATGTTTCCTGAGCGTTGACCATAACGCAGTTTGATCGTCGCAACTCGTATATTTTCATGCACTACCGTTAACAGTCACCGTCGGCACGTAAATCAAATCTACGGAATGATTCGGGATTATAATTATGTACGTGAAAACCATGCATAATGAAGAAATACATTGAGGTATTCAATTGCTGTAACTATTTCATATCAAACCTTGAGTCTCAGAGAAATTTTCTTGACGGACGAATGCCTGGACTATCAGACGGCATTCTTAACTAACTCAATTTCCTAAGGAAAACTCGAAGTACAAATACTTACACTTATCATTTTAATAATAATTAGATTATATTATACAAAGTATGTGTCATTTTATCATACAACCCTAAATAGCACTTTACTTTAATGTCTTTTTCGTGAATCCCGCCCATAAAATTTGACATAAGCGATTTAGCAAAGGTCGTCTCAATGGTTATTATATTAAGCGCCGATTGAGTCTTCAAGATGCAAGCGTCGACGAAACCATTGTGCTTTACTTACGCTATTACGAGTAGAGATATAAATAAAATGCAAAATCGCAAATTCATCTAAAGTAGGTTATAAATAAAAGTTTGTAGGGTGTAGGAGGAGAGGCCTGATAGCGCTCTACGTAGCACCAAAACGAGAGGACAAAGATCTAATGCACCTTCTTTGTTATTCAAAGGAGCATTTGTACACAATTATACTTTCGCATATTATTATGGCGTTCACTAAACCGTTAGACGTTTGGTCACCTTATAGCCAAAATAATAATAGATCGCTGAAGAAACATAAGTAAAGCGAAAACATAAGTAAAGCGAAAACATAAGGAGAATCAACCAACTTCGAAAACAAAACTGCATTTTAATCAAAATATTTTTGGAACAGAAAAGCAGTCGGTGATTTCAAATCATAATCCAGATAGCTCAGTATCGGTTTCACTTTATTCTTCCGTAAAATTGTAAAATCACAAACAAAAATAACTAACAAAATATCGGTGGAATAAGACTGGCATAGAGAAATAGTGCATGCGGCCAATAACACATGCATATACATCTATAAATCCGAAGTAAAATAAACTCCTACAATTTTATGTCCATTTCTTCCTAGAAATATCAGGCCAAAACTAAAGCAACAAATTCCTGAGTGATATAATGGCCAAATAGAACAAATATTGTGAAAATGTACGAAAAAAGAAAGTACCGAGATGGTGTGATAGCTGAGGATCGAAGTAAGAACTTTTGTATTGATGTGACACAACAAAACTAAGCGTAAACTAGGCAATCTTTGGTTAAACATTGAAAAGTTGGGGGAGAAGGCAGTCGCCATTCCCAGACACAAGCACCAAACTAGATTACGAATATTCGAAAGAATAACAATACTTTTGTAACGGGAATGAAAATAAAAAACTAAGATGCAACAGCTCCTCGTATCATTGACGCCTGCTAGTAGATTACTGGCTTCATTGTAAATGATAACGAAGAGTTTATACACGTCATGAATTAACGTATCATTTATTTAGTTCGTAGATATTAGGACCACATCACTTCACACCTAATCATCTGTTAGATAAATGCATGAAGGTCCTTGATACCTATGTTAATTTTTCCACTGCTGCCTTCTTCAGAGGATGTCTATATTTTTAGTTTTACACAAGAGCAGTTTGTACGTATAAGAACCTGCTCATATTAAAAGCAATACAGGAGCTTAGACGTCCCACAAAATTTTCCACACAATTTAAACCACTGAGTAGGATATAAAAGTCCAATAATCTAATGCAGGACACGACAACTCGTTAGAAAGTGGAAGCTTTAGTTCAGGTTATTTAAAAATTAAACGACATCAAGTTTGCCTTGGGTTGCGCGATTCTTGCACTGCTAAACCCAGAGCATAAATCGTGAATAATCGCTTTTAAAACAATATTGCAATAAATGGTTTTCAGTTATAGCGTAAAGCAAACTTCACAACCCCAAGATAATTTTCTTAGTAGCTGAGATGAGAAAATCGGCAGCAAACGAGAATTGAATCGTTGATACTCGTGCATGTAAATTGAAAATGAATATAAACAATTTTAAGCTCCAGGTTGATTTGTAGACGATGGTCAAATCAAGGCAGTAATGACGAAGATAATAAGGACACGTGCAATAAAATAAGCCCGAGTTTCATCCGAAACCTGGAAACACTTGTTCAAGTACATTCCAAGTCTACACGTTGTACATCGGTGACAAGAACAATGAACTATTGCAAGTGTGCCTGCACCATCACGCTAGAAAGTATTGTGAGAGGTGAAGACTCATCACCATCACGCTAGGAAGATAGTATGGTGAGAGGTGAACACTCATCACCATCACACTAGAAAGAAAGTATTGTGAAAGGTGAACACTCATCACCATCACGCTAGGAAGAGAGCATGGTGAGAGGTAAATACTTTGCACCGAACAAGAAAGACAGCTCAGGGTACATGGATAACACATGCATAAATATCACCTCATATTTAGTGTGGATACGCACAATTTGTGATAAAAAATTGAGTAATTCTAAGCTACGTGGAGCACGATCAACGTCCAAGGTTCATTTGAAACACTAACATTTTGATTTGAGAATTGGTGTGTGCAAGTACGGTGATACATAGTTCGCAATTCACGTGCATACGTAGAACGCTGACAGCCAAACAGGCGTCTTAACGCTAGTGGTAATGATGCTCTATGAAGATCAAAGACATGGAAAAGTCAAATTAAAGAGATGATGAAATTGTGACGCATGCTTTGAGATTACTAGAAGCCTGGCCTGAGCTATAAAATATAATTTTTTGTCAAGAGAATGCAATTCCGATAGTAAAGCAAAAAAAATTCAATGAGAAACATTCGCACTATTCCAACTAAGTTAACTGAAGAACAATGCAAGAGGAGGGACACAATTCGGAATGACAACAACTATCAGAATAAGACCATCATAATAAATTGCTACGAACCGATAAGCTTACGTCCTTGAGGAATATTATGCACCATCAAAACAGAAGCTCATTATATTACAAAGGAATACATACTTAACTCGTCATTAATCATTTCTAAGGCAGTTGCGAGGAGTAAAATCGTAGAATTAATGGAATGTTCATCTCTTTCAGCTGCCACTTTCTTCAGAAAAAAATACTTTGGTAAATTAAAAGCAGGAACTGAATTCACTCATTCAATATAAAAGATAAACGGAAGAATATCACAAAAAAAATCGTGGATCATTAAGAATTTGATAGGAAGAATTTCAATAAGATAATAAATATTTGTGGAAAAAGTCCTTAACTATTAGACTAAACGTCGTAGACACACAGCTACCGCTTTCAGAGTGTATTTTATCCAGTATTGACGGCTAGTTTAAAATAATCACTCAAAATAGTATTCTAAATTCAGGATACGATAATAATCCTGCATTTAGAAATGTCTGATAACAATCTAGCAGCCAATTAATTTTAAATGATTATATATTGAGAAACATTCCGTTTACCATCAACTCGTCAACATAACTGCAGTCGACGCTTTTGACACAAAATGCTGATACCTTTACGCTACGAAAAACTATCCTGAAAAAAGCTGATGCACACTATAAGAAGTGCCATGGAGGATAGAATTATTCTCATTCATGTACTAATGTAATTTCGATAGGTTGATGAAGTAACCGAAGCAGACATCAATGCAGTCAATAATTACATCAGCTGACACGACAAAAATTAAGGTGTTACAAACTATCACGACATTCTCACACTACACATACAAAAGTAATTCAAGTAGTAGAGCATATCAATAGAACGTTGGCAGTGCTGACTTACTTTTAACATTAGATAGGGTCCATAGCACAGTCACTACGTTACGAACACCGACAACGATCATTAAATTGCCAGATAATAGAACACAAATGCATGTTCCACTTACATGCATCATCATCACACACTCACATACTTTTGATACTTCTCAACAAGCTTCATACATTTGTGATCAAGAGAAAGGAATTTCAGTACCTCCAAGCACGAGTTGAACTCCATCGATTTCCAGATAAAAACATCGTGGGGTAAATTTAATGCCCAATAGAGCAAGCTATAACCAATTTATTATCGAACAATAGCTCAGCTTGCATAATAGTTGCTTATTGACTTTATTGAAAACCAAGCCAGCAAATAGCTTTTCTTTGCATGCAAAAAAATTGCCTGGCCAGACTTATAGAGGTAACAGCAAGCGAGCTTTTCCATATTAAAAAAATTCATTTCACAATTACAAAAAATAGGGATCACGAGATCAAGCGCACCGCGGGAGGCGAGTTTAGCTCGCATAACGAATGCAAGAATAGTTTATTTCATACCACAATAGGATGAACAATGAATGAAACTAAAATATCGATATTTAAGCGATGATGAAAGAGGAGCATTTACACGAGAAGAGGAGAGCGTGAGGACGAAGAGAAGAGGTAGTTAGTAGACGAAGAGACCTCTGCTACATCCTCGGTTTGTACGTGTTGGAGACGTGCACGGTTTGCACGTCCGTCTCGGTGCAGTCCAGCTCAGTGATGGGTCTGTTCGGGGGTCTGATTTGGTGGGAGCTACAGGGATCCCCGGACATGGGGTCTGAAGCCCCACACAGGAAAATACTGGGGCTGCCTCTGCGTCCGGGACTCCCTAAGAGGAGGTCATGGGAGTGCTGGTGGTGGAGAGACCTTGTCCCGCTGGGGAATATAACGTTCTGGGTGTGTAGAGGCTGCAGGGGCTGCTGGCCCTGCAGGGGAGTTGAGGATATTTGCTGCATCACACCAGGGGGAAGGGCTTGCAGAGGGGAGGACGAGCCCGTTTGTTGTAGAGGATAAACTTTTACCTGCGAAAATGGAAAACGTATTATCTCACAGTACGCAACACTTCACATGAATTAATTAAAACTTTTACCGGCAAGAATAGGACTCGTATTACATGATATCGCACTCTACGCAATATTTCACATAAATTAATTCTAAAAGAGATAACATTATATGCGCACATTGCATACATATTACAGATAGTCTCACTAAGCTTAACATTCCAAACGAATCTCATCTAAGGCGAAGGTGACACGAATCTTTTTGCTGAAAATCGTTCTCATTTTCCAGAAGAGCTGAACAGCAAGACGTAACTCTCACTGATCGGCCCAAACGCATCGCAAACAAACGATTTTGTTCTCCTCGTCATCAAAAATATTTCCGAAACATGACACACAAACGTAAGTTCAACAAGGAATATTGTGAACAAAATTAACATCTTCTATTGTCATAGAAGACGATACGATGGCTCCTACAAATTAAAAATTATCTACGTATACGAAAAAAAATTATTAAACTTTATTGTTTACTAACGCATATATTTCATGTGCTGATTAGTTGTAAAATACATTTCTTTACTAATAAATCAATGATTAATAATGGGTTCACGTTATCCCAAGAGAAAATATATCGAATTATAAACCCTGATAATAATTTTACTTACTACCTAATACGTCATAGACCGAACACTAGTTTTTTGCCGATAAAACCTCCAAGGAAATAGTCCCAACAATTTCAAGGTAAAGACGAAACCCAAAATATAATACTGCCTAACGAAGAAATGAGCCAACAATTGATAGCCACAAAAAATGTTATGCGACTATCTGGTTCTCGCACTCACCTCCGCGCTGGGAAAAAAATTAGAGAGCCGGAGTGCCAGACCGCAGTGGCACTCACTCACCTCGGTGCTTCGACTAACTCTCAGAGAACCGCAGTGGCACTCACCTCGGAGCGTGGACTAACTCTCAGAGAGCCACAGTGGCACTCACCTCGGCGCTTGGA
>NW_025932565.1:0-526 GCF_000764305.2 Hyalella azteca
AATCTACCCGAGAAAGATTTTAGATGGGGCGATTTAAATTTTTCAGGAGAGTCGAATAAGTGAAATGGATTGAAAAAATAGAAGTAGAGGCTATACATTTTTTTTTATAATGAATCCCTCGCTCTCTCATCGCATATTTTTCGTATTGAGTGTGTGATCCTGCGCCGCATGACATATTCTCATCCAGTTTAATGCAAATCATAACCTATAAATATTTTTATTGAAGAAGTCACTGCACAAAATTACAAAAAATTTCCCTTTTTGTATAATTTTGAAACTTCTTCTGTAACAGGTTGCTTTTCTATGCAACCCTTGTATGAATTTTAATTAAGTATGACCTGAGGGTGGTTCGGTTGTAGCTGGATCCGAGGATATAGAGGGACAGCGTAAACGATTATTTAATATACTTTTAGGATTATAGTTCGGCTTACAGTTTAGGATAATCAGTTAATAAGTTGGAGCTTTAACACAGATGTCTTCGGCGTCCAGTTGAAGTATGGATAAGTCTAGAGTGTATCTTCTACTC
>NW_025932566.1:0-321 GCF_000764305.2 Hyalella azteca
TCGCGTGCGTGCGTGCGTACGCACGCGAACATTTACTTTCTTGCATACTTACGTACTTGCATTTCTTTTACTATTGCCCTAATATAAGAGAATCATGTAAATGTTCGATTCGAATGTAATAGTATGTTACTGGTACTATGATGGCGGCCTGTGGTAACTTGTATCATTGGCAGGTATACCGTGTTAGGTACGCACACAGTGAAAGCAGGTTGCCAGCGTGCTGGTCACCTGCTCAGGCTGGCGCCTGAAACCATAGAATACAGAAGCCTATTCGTACAGGTTTTCACTGTGAACACCTACATTATTATCCTATGTTCATTC
>NW_025932567.1:0-505 GCF_000764305.2 Hyalella azteca
GATGCTGGTATCCAGGATACTTTACTGGTCTACTAATAGGACTCAAAAATGAACTTGAGGGAGAGTCTAAAAAACTCTCTGCTTTGCCACTATGCCTTGCGGCTTGCAGGCTTGCAGTTGCAGTGCACCATAATTATAATAGGTAACAAGCAATATATTTTTTCAGAAACCAGTTTATTTTTAATAAATTCCCTTATCTAGGCCTAGTTCAAAATTTTATTCAATATCTATTCAAGATAATGCTAGATTGCTGGTATGTATCCATCATAATCAATACCATACTTGAGTCTTGACTGTAGACTGATCTCATTATTCTCATAGCCCCATAGGACTTGAATACCTACTCTGCTACTGTACTCAGTGTACTGTAAACTGTAACCTAGTCACCGAAGACTGGCGACTGCACAAGACCAGTAGACTGCTGTGAAGTCTGTCTCATCCCCACCCCACTAATCACATTCCACGAAATCCTTATGTCGTATCCTATCTAGTCTGAAATTTGAAA
>NW_025932568.1:0-1279 GCF_000764305.2 Hyalella azteca
AGGTGTATCAAACATAAAATATGTTATATAGGTACCTATGGTAATTTTAACTTAATTTCCAAGCCGGTCAATGTTACCCCGTCACGGCTGCCATTAGGTGGTCAAAGTTACCCCATTGGGAGGCGGCGCCCCCCATTTGCAAACTATGACACTTCTCTAAAATTTGTCTTTTGCATAAGTAACTAGAAGAGTTCTACTACAATGCATCAAAACCTGGAGTTATTTTAACAAAAAATAAAAAAATTGGAGGGGGTACTCCGACAGGCTTTAAATAATAGCTCTTTTTTGTGGGTCACATTTTTTAACCTATTAGATATGCAAACTTTTTAAATCTTTCTATTGTGTTACATAGCCTCAGTATTAGGCCTTTGATGGCCATTGACAAAATTTTTCTATGTCGAATCGTTTTTGAATTTTGGGGGTTTTTGTTAAAAAAATGAAAATGAAAAGTGGTCTAAGTTACCCCACTGAAAAACCACATTTTATGGTACTCTGAACTATACCACTGGCACTGGGTTATAGTTCATTTTCATATTTATAGTTATATATAGTTCATATATCTCCATGTATCATTTTCTAACACCATTGAAATTTTTTTGTTTTGATCCAGAAAACAACCAAATTGTGGGCAGGATGGCCAGTGGCCCAGTGGTTAAACATTGAAGTTCAGAGTACCAAGATTGGCGCTTTGGCGCCGAGAGGAGCGCTGCGTGGCGTGTGGGTTTGATCCCACTCCCAGCTCTGTGTGCCAGTTTTTGGTCAGAATCGGCAAGGACTAAGGAGGCCAGGTGGTTAAGCAGAGCAGAATTGTAGCAGTGAGTTGCAACTTTGCAAGTTTTAGACCTCAAAATGCTGTGAAAGTGTGAATGTTCTGCAAAGGTTAGAATTGGCAACAGGCCTATGGCCTACTAAATGCTGAAACTGCTATTATTATTATATTAAACTCATGGTTGAACCATGCCTATACTTGTCAAACAACTCAAAGAAATTAAAAGCAAGGAAGATTGCACAAAAATTCATCATGTATTAAGAATAATGTGGTTCAGAGTCCAGCTCCAATGTCAGTTCAACAATTTTTAGAAGCATGTACAGTACCGTAAAATGGGGTTACTTTGACCGGCGGGGTAACTTTGACCACTTTTCGTTTTTTTAACAAAAACCCCCAAAACTCAAAAACAATTTGACATAGAAAAATTTTGTCAATGGCCATCAAAGGCCTAATACTGAGGCTACGTAACACAAAAGAAAGATTTAAAAAGTTTGCATATCTAATAGGTTA
>NW_025932569.1:0-25188 GCF_000764305.2 Hyalella azteca
CCCCCCCTCCAATCAATCCTAGCATAGCTCCCTCACATGACACCCCCAAGAGGGGGGAGGGATGCCACCTGCTGAGGTGAAGAGTACTATAATATATTGGAACAGATGAAGGCATGCTGTACCAGTCTAGTCTCTACTCGCGACAATTAAAGAACGTTGTGCAGTGACTCAGTGGACCAATTATTTCTTATAACCGACAAGTAAGTGTGAAGTCAATGGCCACATGTGAAATATTTGCTCTCTGAAAACGATTTTTATCATCGAGAAAAAATGTAGTTGCAATGACAAATAATGAACTTGAATTTTTTTACTAAAGTAATGGACGGAACTTTACTATGGAATATACGTAGGCGTATTGCTTTGCAATTTCAAGTCAATTAATTCACGAATCTATAAGGATGAATTTCAATATTTTTTGATTCATGGTCACAAAAGCTCTTCCACATGATTTAAATTAAATTATAAGCAAATTAACAGGATTTTTTGTTGTTAGTACTAATAATAATGTAATCGTCAAATTATGAGAGAAAACTCTTGTAAAATCGCTCTGAAAGTCTTAACAATTGGCGATCACATATTATGCAAATTTAAGATCGTAACCTCACATGACACTCTGGCATAGTAAGGTTCTTTTAAGAAATTTATTTGAAGTGCCTTTCTCTTTTGCCAGGATGATCCTGGAAACAGTCGAGGAGACAGCCGCCTTCATCAACAACTTCGACTTCACAAACAACTGCCTTGTGATGATACCGTTAAATCATTGCTGCCCCAACAACAGCATAATAGAATTCATCTCATCCGGCAACCATCCCTCCATATCCCTAGTTTATTATGCTCCACTTATTGGCATCTGGAGTAATATCGACTATGTCGCACAAACCCACAACTTAGAAATAATTTACATATACTGCTTGGCTTGCCAAGCTGAAATCTGAACATCATGGCGGGTTTACGACACGGACACTATCTCAAATTATCGACACTGATTTGTTTCTATTGCGATTTGTTTCTTGCAATAAGTTTCACTTGATAAGTTTCATTTCACTTGATATCATCAGGATGATTGCTTCCTGAAGATATTTCCAACTGTACTCAAAGATAGATCAGGCTCCTTGCATGGATTTTATTCGATATACCCCTTCCGTTTCTTGTGATAATCTATGATCTTTTGACGCAAATCTGTCGCCAACTCTCGAGTTTTAGCCATTTAAAATTAGATTTTATAGATGAAGATTGGGCAATTAGATAACGTTATGAGGTTAATGGAACGTCTGTTTACTTATGAACATGTACCCAATATTTTTATGTACCATTTGTTGAATAAAATCTAAACAATGCATGTTTCCTATATAATGTTTCCTGTATTAAAATTCAATCCTTTTATTACTGGCACGGCATTAACACAACATTCCATATAACTAATAAAATCAAGAAATTTCTTTATTGAGTCGAGTGAGTTTATTGAGTCGTTTAAGAAATTTCTTTAAGTCGAAGCTTGAGCGTCACAAATGAAGCTTTTACATCACATTTATTAAGTCAATTATTATATTTATAATATCGAACTAAAAGGCTTGTGATGTGAATCAATAAGCATTGCATGATGGATTTGAAAATTTCCAGGAATTTCGAAATTTCCTTTTCAAAATCTAATTGAAGTTCGTATTGTTTTCATCAGTGAATAGTGACTCATTTCATGCACTTAATAGCACTGATACGGCGGCAATGGCCCACAGAGTGGAAAAAGTACATGGATATTTGGAAAATTTCATTTGATTTTTTGAGTGAGTTGCAATGTAGGATCTACTTTAAAATAATTACTGTGAATAATTTCACACAACCGTTCTTAATGCAAATGATAGTAAGTTGAATGATTGAAGAGCTTCTGAGATTTATTCAATTTATTTAGATTGAACTATTTATAGATGAACGTTGATCAAACAATAATTGTTGGTAGACTTGATGGAGTCGGCAATGGTCTCGGCATTGAATCAAGGAATTCAGAAAATGCGGCATGCTATCGTCATCGGCACCAAAGAGTTGCAGCTGGTCTTGAACAGATGGAGTGATACTGAAAATAAAAATAAGGTTGCAGGCTGAATACAGGTGAATGAACAAGTAACCGTTTCTAAATTTCAAAGTATCATGTGAGATTTTAAAACAAATAGTAAAATTGAATGTTAACACACCTGAGTTAATTGTGGACTCTGTGTGGTAATACACTTTTTGAAGAGACAATTGAATGAAAATAGATGAAATCAGATTAAGGAGGATGCTTCAGTTAGGAAATAGTAAAGAATAGTTGAAGAGTTTGATTTGAAAGAAGATTAATGAACAAGTGACGACTTACGCTATTGACAACACAGCTATTTTCAGTGCCGCCATCTTGAACTTTAGGTAAATTGAATTTTAATAGTTGAACGTGATTAAGATCACCATTAATATAATTAATTGAAATTGAAGCATCCAGTTGAAAATAAAGCAAAGCAGTTAGCAACTAAACAAAACGAAAGAAACTCTAGCACACAAACCAAGGAATAGATACATTACAGAACAAGGAAGAATTTAAGACTTATGGTTGAGAATGCAGGTGAAGTAGCGGCGGCCGACGACAGGCAGGCTGGAGATAATGAAAATTGCGTGTGGCTACGGCGGTGTATCAGTGCTTACTATTTGCGGAAACCCGGGTCTGACCTAAATTACCCTAACATTAAACTTACCCTAGACTAATCTTAATATTACCCAAAAATAAATTATTACTAAATTCAGTTTAAAGAACATAAGTATGATTAACGGTGGGAAATTTCCCACATTATTTATTATAAGCTGAAATAATGAGCCGGAATAATGAGCCGAGATAGTTTTGCATACACAAAGCGTACAATATATGAATTAATATTTTCCATGTGTACATTGTTACCTATTTTAGAGTTTATATACAAATTCTAAATTGATATACAAGGCCCTAAAGTTATTTAATATATCAGTTATTCTGATTTATAGCAAAAGTTTACCATATTCTTTATAAAATTTATAAATTTAAAATTATTTCAAGCTAATTTTACTAAAAATTGAATTTAAATTTGAGTTTTGCCGCGCGATCGAGGGACAATTTAACTTCTTTTCCTATGAGTGTCTATAATTTCGATAAATTTTGTATCGGTAATTTCGGCAAAATTTATTTGAAATCCGGCCAATATTACAAATAAAAAAAATTTAAATACTATAAAAAATATGAAATTCAACTTACGTGAAAGTGAAAGGGAGGAGTGAGTGGGAAAGTGAAAGGAGGAGTGAGTGGGGAAGTGAAAAGGGAGAGTGAGCGGGGAGTTGAAAGGGGGAGTGAGTGTGACAGGGAGGAGTGAGTGGGAAAGTGAGAGGGAGGAGTGAGTGGGAAAGTGAAAGAGAGGAGTGAGTGAGAAAGTGAAAGGGAGGAGTGAGTGAGAAAGTGAAAGGGAGGAGTGAGTGGGAAAGTGAGAGGAAGGAGTGAGTGGGAAAGTGAAAGGGCGGAGTGAGTGGGAAAGTGAAAGGGAGGAGTGAGTGGCACTATTAAAAGGTTCCTTATGAAAATTGTGGTAAAAAAGCCTCAATTTTTATTTATTAAATACAAGTTTTATTAAAATTATCGTTATTGCCATTATTAATGATTTTAACATAAATTTTAATAATAATAGTAATAAAAATAATATTACTATTATTATTATTAATTCAGTTGTTCTATCTTATATAATAAGGAAAATTTCTAAAATATATAATCGAAGGGAAATAGTGTATTGATTGATTATATTGTTTGATTATATAAATTGATTATAATGTACAAATTAATTTAATAGTTCAACAAGCAAACAAAGGTGAACAAAATGGCATTCATTATAATAATCGAGCAGTGTATGATAATGAATAACAATAAAGTTGTTGATAATTAAATTACTTATAATATAAATTAAAAGGATAAGAATGGTTAATAAAGACAGATTTAATAAATGATAGGCTTATCAGAGGCGGCTGAATTTCTTCAATGAAATATACAAAAATAATTTCGAAAATATGTAATTTTTTTATGTTTAACGTAAAAATTTTGAAAATCAGATCCGCTTGACAATCACGAATTTTGATGGAATTCAACCAAAAAATTAGCTTATAAATCTAATACGCTTGGCAAAAATATCAGCTCAAAATCTAAAAAAATCTTGTGTTTTGTGAAAAATTTTTGAGTAGAATTAAGGTCAAAGTATACCTAAAATCAGAAAAGCGAAAAAAATTATGAATTTATGACCCTGTATATCAACGAAAATTTTTTAATGGTTCTTGATGCCTGTACAGTCTATTACAGACGCAGGTTAAATTCTATGCAAATAATATTGACGTATAGTAATGTTAGGCTTAGCTTAATACAAAGGCAATTCACACGAACGATTTTATTTCGAAAACGTCGCCGCTCGAAGCAGTTTGGCGCCGGTCACAGACGACATTCTCATAGGAAACAACAGCTTGAGCTTTAGAAACATCTGTCCCAACGGACGAAAACGAAGCCCAACATAACTGTGAAAGAAATGAACGAAACAGTAGAACGCAAGCTATGTAACAGTGATTAATATTCGAATAAAGGTTTAATCAATGGCGCAAAGGTAAAATAAGAATGCTTCAAATAGAATCAAACACTCCTTAATAAACAGATAAATGAATAAATATAGATGAGATTCCCCAGTGTAGCAGAAGTCGGACCGGCCCCTCGGGAGTTGCAGTTATTCTAAAAAATAGAATGCTACCGCTTTAAATTCAGTAAATATGAAATTTTATAATTAGAGCTCAATCATTTCTCAATATTACATTTATATCAATCCCTAAACCCACCTTAAAATCTTTGGCTTCAAGCTGAAATTTTAAGAGGCATTTTAAGTGGCCATATAAAGGGAAATTCATTAGTAGTAGGAGAAAGGCAGACTCCGACGCAAACGCAATTACAGTAAAGATTAAGGAAGAACTTCGCCCTTCCTCTCAGTTAAGGAATATTTAATAGTTTAATCGTGATACGAAATTCAAAAGCCGCAGTCCAATAGACTAATTTAAGTTGAAGGCAAAGCCCAAGCGCGTTCGGAGTCTAGCCTTCTAAACAAAGAAGTTCGAACATGCAGTTAAACGCAAAAAATAAACATAACGAAAACTAAGAGTGATCACTCAAACGAAAAATAAGATTTTAGCAAGGCATGGCTTAATAATTCATGAAATCCTGATTGAGCAACGATGCCGTGGTCGTCACAGCCTCAAGTTCTAATCTTAACTATTCACAGGTCCCTTCCTATCTAAGACTAAGAAAAAGAATCGTCAACTTGGACGATTCAAGAAATACGGAAATTTCTAACAGTAATTAATTTTTGATTTTCAGTGAAATTTTTCAACTTTTTCCAACATTGTTTGAACATGAAAACAAATAGGTTCAGCTGAACCCATTGTGTTGAAACAACACATTTTAGTTCTAGCTACTGGGTTTTTCTTGGAATCAACGAAAGAAATACATTAAAAAAAATTTTGAACCTCGGTTCATTATTTGAATGTTGAGTAATTCATATGAATTTAATTAAGGAATGAGTTCATTTGAAATGAATTCTAAATTGCAATTCTACCACTTCCTAATGCATAAAAATTCATTCCTTGGCATAATATAATGAATATTTTTAATTAACTCAGCGAGTTGCTGCAGCTATACACTTCATTCCTCATCATTCCTGTAATAAACTTCAATCCTTTTCCCTCCTGTAATCATAACTGGCACGGCATTAACACAACATTCCATATAACTAATAAAATCAAGAAATTTCTTTATTAAGTCGAAGCTTGAGCGTCACAAATGAGCACAGAATGTTCGATGGCACAAAAAATGTTTACGGCAAATTTAAACTTTTGCATCACATTGCAGCAATTGCAGCATTTGCAGAACTTGCAGCATTTGCAGCACTTGCAGCACTTGCAGCACTTGCAGCACTTGCAGCACTTGCAGCATTTGCAGCACTTGCAGCACTTGCAGCACTTGCAGCACTTGCAGCACTTGCAGCACTTGCAGCACTTGGAGCATTTGCAGCATTTGTAGCATTTGCAGCACTTGCAGCAATTGCAGAATTTGCAGCAACTGCAGAATTTGCAGCATTATGAACAGTAAGGGCAGTATGGGCTTAACAACAACAACATAGCGCAAGGTGTGGCGCCAAGTCGTCGCCTATGAACCCTGTGTTTACGCTTCCATCACGTACATACGCACGTAGCTTGTCGTGAAGTGCCTTTGGTACAGCAAAAGCTTTTTAAAATATGCTCTGTTCTTTATATTAGCGTTAAACACGTGTAATTTATTCACGTTTTTATTGCAGTTTCATGAATTAAATACTGATGTAATTTATATGATGACAGCGTGAATGTGATTTCGTTTTTACGTAAATCATCATTCGCTTTTGATTTACGTAAATCATCAAAAAAGCGAAATCGAATGATGATTTACGTAAATCATCATTCGTAAATCATCATCGTTTATCTTGAAACGAATGAAGCTAAATAAATATTAATTACCAATATTAATTTGTTCGAAGGATCTGAGGTAGGGGCAAGTTGGTTACAAGAGGACAAATAAAAATTTATTTTGAAATCAAAAGATTGATTTTCTTTAAGAATACGAAATGCTAGATAAAACAAAGCATCATGTACTGAAAGCTGAGCATTGCCAACTAACAATATTTAAGGTAGTGCAATTTCTATCATAAAGTGAACACGTTCGCAAAATTTCACCTAAAGTTGGACATGTTTTGTAAAAGCGCGTAAAGTTCATGGAATGAGAGGAAAAATTAGGCTCATAATCAGTGAGAAGCAGCCGAACTTATCTTAATTAATTGACTTTGTCGAAAGATTTAAACGAAAAAATACTTAATCAGATTAATTACCTATTCTCCACTAGTCGGGGTTGAGTTTTAGCCGCTTGGTCACATGGGTCCGGGCTTTAGTCACTTGGTCCGGGGCTCCCCGGACCTGAAGTGAAATTTTTCTAAGTAAATTTTCAAAAATTAGATACAAAAGTTTTATGTTTTCTGCACGTTTCAGAACATTTTCCATCGATTAGTTCGATCGAGAAATGAACTTTTCTGTGACCCTCATATGTTGGTGCTATGAAATTTTTCTAAGTAAATATAAAAATTTTATATGTAAAATTGAAAGTTTTCTCGACGTTTCAGATGATTTGCAGCTTTTTATTTTTTTAACCTGGTCCGCCGGACCTGTCCGGGTCCGGGTTTTAGTCACTCGGTCCGGGTCCGGGTTTTAGTCAGTACCTCGCTTCTGCAGCAGGTGGCATGCAAAACAAAACATGAAGCAATAGGGGGAGAAAGTCAGTTGCGTTCACGGCGAAAGCACGTGTGTGGATTGCGATCTCTAAAGTAACCGGTAAATTTTTGATTTGAAGACTCTTAGTTTAGTAAGTAATTACCATCATATTTGTTTCCTCATTAACCCGACTGGCTTTCTCCCTCAGAGGTTTGCAGGTCCACATTGTGTGTTTTTTTTCCTTTTCCTAGGTATTCTTTTTTCTGCCCCTTTAATTTTATTTTGAGTTATTATTATTTTTTCTTGTTTAACTTTTGTTTGGTTTTCTGATATTTTTGTTTATTTTGAGTTTTGTTTTGTCTCTTCCCTATATGGAAGTTTCTAGCTGCCTTACCGCCGAGAGAGACGTTCAAGGACGGAAGTGAAAAATGCAAGTGCTATATTATGAAAAGGCTCGAATGTTATCTCTATCTTGCTGCCTTATGCATTACAAACAAAATTCAAGTAAAAATCAAGCAAATACAGAAACTTGTGTTTTGACGATACCACCCTTTCGCGGTCTGGTCAAAAGTTGGGAGGAGAGATACCCAGTCACGCCCAGTAGGTGGAGCTCGGGGGCTGCAGGAGGAGCCTTCAAAGCTGTTTTCCTGGCTAGTGTATACTGTATATTGACGCTCAGTCTACAACAAGACACTGTGCACGGTGGATGGTCGTCGGTCTGTCCCTCGGAATCCAGTCTTCTGTCGTTGCCGCGATAAAAAAGAACTAACGACAGTTTTCTTGCGGCTCCTAACTCACTTCTACATCTATTACATCTTGTATGATGTATTACATACTTTATTCCGCTGAAGTTTGATTCGTGAGCGGTTGCAACTTCGTGAGCGGTTCGGTGTTGCAGTGAATATCCAGTTATAAACCATTGTTATATCTGCTCTAGCCAGCAAAATGAGCAGTTCTGAAACTTATACAAACAAAGAAGAGCTGATATAATGAAGTGATTCATGTTAGTTAAGGCTTTCCCGTAGAGCCGTCAAAGTGAGAAACTAAAGAGAACCGTGCGTCGGCTTGCGTCTGTCGTAATGCTGGGCGTGGAGACTAAACCCAACGAAGAAGTGACCACTTCAAGTCCGATGCCGGCGACCAGGGTATGTATTCGAACCAACGCCGCTTTACGCTTGTCACTAATTCGAAGTGACACGCCACTTTCGCTTGTCACAGTAGCGCGTGTAACAGTAGCCCGTGTAACAGTAGCGCGTGTAACAGTAGCCCGTGTAACAGTAGCCCGTGTAACAGTAGCCCGTGTAACAGTAGCGCCTGTAACAGTAGCCCGTGTAACAGTAGCCCGTGTAACAGTAGCGCGTGTAACAGTAGCGCGTGTAACAGTAGCGCGTGCAACAGTAGCCCTGTCTCTTATACACATCTAGATGTGTATAAGAGACAGACAGTAGCCCGTGTAACAGTAGCCCGTGTAACAGTAGCCCGTGTAACAGTAGCCCGTGTAACAGTAGCGCGTGTAACAGTAGCCCGTGTAACAGTGGCGCGTGTAACAGTAGCCCGTGTAACAGTAGCCCGTGTAACAGTAGCGCGTGTAACAGTAGCCCGTGTAACAATAGCGCGTGTAACAGTAGCCCGTGTAACAGTAGCGCGTGTAACAGTATAGCGCGTGTAACAGAAAGAGGATATAGACAGTATAGGTTACTCGAAATAACTGCTGTCAACGATAACTGTTCAAGAATGCCATTGATAAATTTCCTTTCCTTTTTCAATGGATAGAATCTTAACTAATGTATTTTTTAAACAAAATTAAAGTGAAGTGAATTTTGTGGCCTGAGATTATATTTTGGTGACTTCATTATTTTTGAAGAATCCCGTGACCAATAAAAATATCTAGTTTATATCCAAGCAGATTCCAACCAGAGTACTTTTTTTTACAGTCCTTAATTATAACTGTATTCGGCGTACAGACATGAGCACGATAATCTATGCTCGAATTTTAACAACAAAGCCGCAAATAGAATTTATTATGAGGGAATTGCGAGTATAACCAAAAAATGAAACGTCGCGGGTAAAATTTTTGAACATTTGCCTTCAACTAACCATCGTGATTTTTGTCACTGAATAAATTTTGATTTAAAGTCAACCTTGTTTGCACCTGCGTTGAACACTTGTGTCATCGATAATTCCAACCAGACAAATTTTGCATAATAAATGACATCGCGCACTTAATTTATATTCTGTTTGCGTCGTTTAAATCAAATGATTGAGGGTCTTGCTTGGACTTTCTCATTGGGTATATACCTGGAATCGATTTACGAATGTATATATTGCTTGCGAATGATAAATGCACGTATACAATCAACCATTATTCTCAAATGAAGTATACATATATATAGAGTAACAGACCTAGTACATTGTTTAATTCGGTAGAGAATGATGAATTACAATATAGAATATATTAGCTAGTAATTATTGCTATTAAATTGATTGCTTTTATATGTGTTAATGGTTGTTGATCATCATACCTTGGGTCGAATTCATTATTGTAATAAGTAAGTAATATTGATGGGACTCATATAAGTCCTCATTTTTTCTCTTATAATAAGAAAAAAATCTTAGTTAGTATCTTCCCTATTCCTTGGTGCATCGATATTTCGTTGTTCTATAGTTACATCCTCAAGTGTTTCATTTAGATTTAAAAGCATTGCGTAGTCTAGCTTTCATCTCATTGCATCGCTGACCAAAGCAACTCGCTCTCAAGGCTAGCGTTCGAAGCAAACTCCACGGAATGTTTACTCCATAAGTGATCCCTGCAACATCACCGGTTATACATATAGGCAGTATCGGCTATGACGATTAAGCACCGTAAAAGTTGCATCAATTATTATTCATTACAGCCATTTGCAATTTGGAACTTACAACCTTAAGTAAACATGTTTGCAAGAAGCAATATTTCTGAAACTTTTAAATAAAGGAGAGACGTGCAACACGAAAAATAGTCAAAGTTTTCTTTTACTCGTATTTCCAGCAGCATATGGTGCTCATCAATATCAAATCTCCGTCAAAATAAATCATATCTTTGAGCTCTGGCTACACCTGGCAGAGGATCACTCATACTCGATACTAATATTCTTGTCACCGTGCATTCGATACAGACATCCGCGCACATTCGTGTAATGAATTATTTTCCCTGCGGTTAAGCATCCATTTGTCCTCTGAAACGAATGTGTTCCATTTTTTTTTTTTTTTTGGACACTCGCGTTAAATGAATGATGACAGAGATGAATCCAGTGTTGTCTTCTTTAAATAACGGGATGTATGACATAGATGAATTCAGCGTTATTTTCATACGAATGATTTATAAACTTCAAAATTACAGTCGTGATATGTATAAGCCGTCAGAGAAAGGCTTGTACTTATTTATTCCTTACAAAATTTTACGTACTGAGATATATATTTTTTTTGCAGGACTGAGCCAACTGGCGTCGCGCGAGTTCGTGTCCGGAGTGCACTCCCAGCTTGTGGCGGGCTTGCCAGGCGAGTTTGGCCCGGGTCTCATAGCCGGCTTCCCCTTTGGGGTGGATGCTTCAGCCTTGGCTCGCGGCTTTCCGCACGGCTTGAGGGCTGGACTCCTGCAAATTCGGCTCAAAATAGCCCTGGATCGACTGTTTTCAGTGCTAACGCACGACGAAGTTCAGCAATTACTTCACGGTTTTGGCTGGAACTATGAAGACTATTCTCGAGGATACATGCTTCAGGTAATTATAAATCAATTGGCTCTATTTCAATTTTTTAAATTTAATATTACATTTGAAATTAGTCATTGAGCAAACAGGTTGCAATGGGCCCAGGTAATCACAGTTATTTGCTAGTCATGATCGAGCTTAGCACGTCAAGAGTCTTACAAGAACAAGAACTGAGGTTGTGGAGTACTCGAATCAAGCCTGATAGAAGCCCCCTCCCCCCACAAAAAAAAACTATGCAAACTCAGTAAGTGGAGCTGGCTGTTCGCATGGCTGGCAGTGCTTTGGGTTTGCAATGTCTGAGTTTTCTTGCGGTTGCACCGCACGACAACACCAATTTTGTTTTAGGAGCTCGCGAGATAGCAAGCTAGATGATGTCGTATCATGACAGGGATCGCTTGGTGAGCAGTGTCGCCTTGTAATCCATCACATGAGCTTGTCAAGAAGCGTCACGGCCCTCAAACCAAACCAAGCATTGACTCAATTACGATCAGCGTTCCGACGTCACAGAGAGATGCGCACCTTTCTTTCCGCATTATAATTTGACTTCGCCGAAACTTTTGACGAATTCAGTCTCCCCATTAATTCAGTCCCCATTCATACGCGAAAAATCGAGGCTCGGCTGAAAAAACACGATTTCAATACTCCCATATTTATCGCGGGGATACTGTAGTTAGATGTTTTGCAGCGATCAAGTGTCGTTTTTTATTATCTGTATTAGAATACGGAAATACGAAACTAACTTGGATATTAACACAATTTGTATTTTCAGGATACACAAGGCCAGCCGTTACATCGCTGGAACATGGTGACTGCAGAGGAACAAGCTCTTCACCTCCAACAGTATCTTAGGTTGACGAAAGCTAATGACGAAAAATCATTAGCTTTAAATCTTTCTACTACTTCTCCCGGTTCTACTCCAGCGTCTACGTCTCTGCCATTACCTGCCCAAAATAGCTGCAACGGTCCTCCTACTCCTAAGCGGTCATGGAATCCCATGAATATGGGCTCTACTTTCATTAATCCTGTGACAGGCAAGAAGAGAGTGCAGTGCAACGTTTGTATGAAAACATTCTGTGATAAAGGTGCTCTAAAAATCCACTTTTCTGCGGTACATCTTCGAGAAATGCATAAGTGTACTGTCGACGGATGTAACATGATGTTCAGTTCTCGAAGATCTCGCAATCGTCATTCAGCTAACCCAAATCCAAAATTACACACGCCGCATGTTAGGAGAAAAATTTCTCCTCACGACGGCAGAAGTTCGGGCACTCACCCAGCAATATCGCTGAGACCCCCCATGCCAGCACAGCTGCAAGGTCTCCATCCTCATGCCGCGTTCCCTCCACTGTCCGCGTTTCCCGGCCAGTTTGGGGGCCTAGGCGCTCTACCGAACCTTCCGTTCTTACCTTCAGGAAATCCTCAGGAGCTCGCAAAGCAGTTCGAGATGCACCGTCATGGCTTTGATCTGCAAAAGGAAGCTTGGAAGTNGTTGCATTGTTTTTTGTTGCATTGAGATTTAATTTCTTTTGATAGTATTTTTGAATACTATGCGTCTCTATACATAATTTAAATCACTTTTCCTGTTAAGTTTGTGTACTTACATACATTAAAATACGATTTTTCAAGTGTACGAATATTTATTTCCCCCCACTGTAGATTTGAAGTCTTTCCTATGGTGCAAATCGATTATTATTTCTTTATTTCTTGTGTCAATTCCAGTCGTTGTGCATTTGAATACCCATGTGCTTGCATGATTATCTATTAATCTTTATAATTCCCTGAAGTCTGTGGTCATGATGGTTCTCAGTGGTTGTTGATTAGATTTATACAAAGCTGATTTGGAATCCCAGCAAATACGACCTGATTATGTTTCTTTCACAAGTAATGGAACCTAAAGAAAGCGTCGTACGTTAAGTCAGTGTGCATTTGAGATTGAAATTTGTAAAATACCGAAGTAATATAAGTAAGTAATTGTGCGTACTTTGAGCTCATGGTTATGTATGCGAAAAAAATTCTGATTGTTGTGACCTCGAAAATTGGTTTACAAATTAGATTCCGTTGTGCATTAGCCGACATGAGTTTGGAGCATATTTTAAACGTTATCATTGTTAACTTGTTTAAACGTTATCGTTTAAACAAGTTTAAACGTACTACTGTACTACCTTTGACTCGTACTACTGTATTATATAGGCAGTCGAAAATTTTAAAACTTGATATGTACAAATTTCAGCTTTTAAAATTCATGAATAGGGCACTATTCCACGATGAACGTCTTTTTAATTCTGCATTCGCCTCTCTTGTTCCCCTATATACATTCCCATGACACCAGGGGCATGCGTTTTAACTTGCCCCCGGTTCGGTTAGAAATTGAAAGAAACGGCACAGTTTTTAATTGTGTGAAATATTTTAATGAATTACCTGATGATTTTAAAATTCAGTTTGAAGACTAAATTCCGCGATTTTATTCTTACTCGTTATTAATTTGACTCTGATTAGTTTCGTAAGATTTTTGGTAATTGCTTTCCTAAATAATATTTTTGAAAAATAATATGGTGTAAGTCAACATTGTTTCGACTTTTCGTCTTAGTTGTATTTAATTTTTAACACGTTTTTCTTAGCTTAGCTTCGCGTTTGTTTGTTTGTTTGTTGTTTACATTGACAACGAAAATTAGCCCACTTCTGATTGCTCTAGAGATCTGAAATTCGGCATGCAGGCTATTTTTGCCAAACAATTTCAGATACAATCATAAAAACTAGCAATTAGAGACCTAAATTAGCTTGAGTAGAAGTAAATTAGCTGGAGTAGAACCGGGAGAAGTAGTAGAAAGATTTAAAGCTAATGATTTTTCGTCATCATCAGACGACGCTGGGCCATACGACGGCAGCCATATTTTCCTGTGGGCTGATTGGTCTAATTCAATGGATGTGATCTCTCTGGTGGCGTGCGGCTGATAATGTTGCAGTCAATAAGTGTTGTAGGCTACGTTCTTCAGGGAAGGGATCATGATAGTCCATTCGAAGCAAGGCAGTGGTGGTCTCTGACAGGCGTCCAAAAGAAGGGCAAGTCCTATGAAGAAAGATTGAAGATTATGAAGCCTCCAAGCCTCAGTTATCGACGTCTGCGTGGGGTCCTCATTGAAGTATACAAGTATTACTCATGGTCTATACAAGGTCCCTGAAGGATTACTAGAATTTGAAACAAGAACCAACACCAGGGGCCACGGCTATAAGCTAAAATAACTGTGCTGCAACTTCTCCATGCGACAAAATTTATTCTTGCTTCGAATCACCGACATGTGGAACAGCCTCCCTGATGACATCGTTGGCGCTCCAAGTATGAATGCGTTCAAGAACAGACTAGATAAAGCTATGGAAAAATATATGTTCCGATTTGAAATGCCTAGCACCTTATCGAACTCGGTGGAAGTCTATCAGCTACTTCAAACTATCGTCAGTCATGAAAAGATCCGGTCAAATGACACGATTTTAGATCTTCTGTGAACAAGGCACGAAAAGAAAAAGAATCGGCGACAGGCCACATCAGGCCTACACTTCAGCGCCGAGATCACTATGTTATGTTATGTTAAGATTGCAGTTCTGCCACCACCCTCCATTGAATTATCCCGCCTTTTTTCTAAAATTCAATAATCTCTCTTCCAGCAAAGTTTGCGAAATTCATTAGCTGCATAAAATACTCTCTGCTGTGGTGTTCGAGTTCCGGTTGACATGACATCCGTTTGCTTGTTTGACACTAATTTTGTAAAGGTTGCTTCTGATAAATGAATCATTGCCATTCCCATGTTCCACCCTCAATTTAATGTAGCTAACAATATTGAATGGCATTATTCATACAAATCTGTATCTATTAAACTTTTACATTTTAAGATCTGATGGAAGCGGCGAGCGTCCCTAACAATATGAGGATGTATATATAAACATTAATGATGTAGGAGATGCTCGTTTCTTCTCGGCGTGATCAAAATGATTTTTCGGATCCATCATCATAGATGAATCGTCTGGATAAGAAGACATTTGTCCATACTTCCAAGCTTCCTTTTGCAGATCAAAGCCATGATGGTGCATCTCGAACTGCTTTGCGAGCTCCTGAGGATTTCCTGAAGGTAAGAACGGAAGGTTCGGTAGAGCGTCTAGGCCCCCAAACTGGCCGGGAAACGTGGACAGTGGAGGGAACGCGGCTTGGGGATGTAGATCTTGCAGCTGTGCTGGCATGGGGGATCTCAGCGATATTGCTGGGTGAGAGCCCGAACTCCTGCCGTCGTGAGGAGAAATTTTTCTCCTAACTTGCGGGGTGTGTAATTTTGGATTTGGATTAGCTGAATGACGATTGCGAGATCTTCAAGTACTAAACATCATGTTACATCCGCCGACAGTACACTGATGCATTTCTCGAAGATGAACAGCAGAAAAGTGGATCTTCATAGCACCATTATCGCAGTATGTTTTCATACAAACGTTGCACTGCACTCTCTTCTTGCCTGTCACAGGATTAATGAAAGTAGAGCCCATATTCATGGAATTCCATGACCGCTTAGGAGTAGGAGGACCGTTGCAGCTATTTTGGGCAGGTAATGGCAGAGACGTAGACGCTGGAGTAGAACCGGGAGAAGTAGTAGAAAGATTTAAAGCTAATGATTTTTCGTCATCATCATCGTCACTAAAATGCTCGACTGATATATCGTTTCGCGAGGACATCTGTGACGACGCATACGAAGAATTAGGAACTGGAGGGCTAGGTTGGCCCTGCATCGAACCGGTGCTGGTGATGCTGGAAGGCGACGCCAGATGGCGCTTGGATACTTCGGGCAGGTGCCATGGACTGGGACTTCTCCTATCGCCTCGAATATCAAACGGTTGCATAGTTTCGAGTAGAGCCAAGGGAGATGTCAGAGGGGAGGCATTGACCATTGAAGAAGGCATCTGATTAGGTCGGCTCATATTTGGAAGCGGTGTTGCAAGACGAAGAAAAGACAAAGAATTCGCTAATTGAGGACCGCCTCTGAGAAGAGAAGAAGTAAGGTTAGGATTAGCAGCCTGGATATTAGAGGCTATCGATGCCGCGGATAAACTAGAAGAATGATTCATATTGGGCCCTCCTAGTGCGCCATGTTGCCCTAGCATAAAAGTGGGATCGCATCTTGCATCGCTAGCTGCATTTCTGCCCATTGGATTTAGTAAAGCATTGCGTTCCAAGAACTTCTTAAGTTGCTCTGGGTCAAGAGCTTTCATAGGATCGTGCGCTTTGTGTAAAGAATCATGGGGCCTTGAGTATTGTCTCTGGCTTGAGTAAGGAGGAACTCGGTGATTTTCGTTTCGACTTCCGAACTCGTCCATAGTGTCACGCCGCTCAAAACTTCGTCTATCTGTAGATTCTCTTCTATCACTACCGGTGTCTCTTCGAGAATTATTATCAATAGACTCGGGTAGAGGGCCGTTGTCATGCTGATCTGACGAGTCATGGATATCTCCAAAGTCGCGATTTTCAGGTGCGTCTTTCGTATCGTGAGATTGGCGGGTCATTGTGCAGAAGGTGGGAGACGATGTTCTTCGTTTCACAGAACCTAAGAAACTGTTGGAGGTGAAGAGTCGAATACAAGAATAGTGAAGTAGTAGCGAAAGAACGTGCACTGTACTTCTGGTAGCGAAAGAACGTGCACTGTACTTCTGGTAGCGAAAGAACGTGCACTGTACTTTGCCACGAAAGACTACATCTAATCCAGTCAAGCGTTGCGTCGACATTTGAATTTTGAAAGAAAGCAAGCACGGTGTGGTTGCACAGATTATGTGGCAATACACTTTGTATTAAAACATGCTTAAAATAACATTAATAAAGTTTGTTATACGATGTACTACCTGCTAGGTGCGGAAGGATAAAATAGATAGTGTCGCCATTGGCGTCGTTCCGACAAAGGTCAATATGCACATGTTTAGAATACATAAATTTAACAGGCTCATTTATATGGGATAAAATACTCAGCTTGGTTGCTGGAGGAAGTTCCCAACGCTTGCTGAAGTGCACACGCGTAGTTTCCGCGGAGATTCGTGTGGCACGTGGAGATAGATGCGCAGTAACCGCGTGGTACGGGCACGTGGTATTCTGCTGGCGCTTTTTCTTCATTTTTCGGGCTGAAAGGTCGATGCTCCAGACGGCAGCAAACGGTGTCTCTCGCCTCCCCATCTTCTGTTTGGACGTCTCCCTTGCACGAATCACGTCGAGGGTGCGTCATGATGCATAGTGCCGATCTTTGTGCATATCATAAGGTCGATTATCGCCGGCCATTGATGCACTGAAAACGTTGCGCCGTGATTATCCAATATAGCCCGTGCAAGTTATTACTTAGCTGCGCTGAAGTATATGCTGGGTCTTGTATAGATTCTGTAGCCGTGGTATTTTTCGTCGCTGAATTCTCTCGTAGACCGTGTCGAAGTCCGATGCTCAAATTGTAGAAGTAGTAGATGATGTAGAGCTTTAAAGCATCGGAAACTTCCTCTACACAGGATTCTGCGTAGTCACTGATCGATAATCACTCGATAATCACTTTGCTAACTGGTCGGTAGCGCCACTGTAACATGTTGCTTTTCTATGCAACTGTTATATGAATGGTAATTAAGTATGACCTGAGGGTGGTTCTTCTGTAGCGGGATCCGAGGATATAGAGGAACAGCGTAAACGATTATATAATATACTTGTAGGATTATAGTTCGGCTTACAGTCTAGGATAATCTAAGTTTATAAGTTGGAGCTTTAACAATGATGTCTTCGGCGTCCAGTTGAAGTAAATAAATGAATAAGTCTAGAGTGTATCCGCGGAGCGTTCTCCACTGAGACGTTGAGCTAGCGTTACTGTCCTGTTTGACATGGACAGGAGCAATGGGTTATACCGTAGCGGTCCTCGCCCAAGACTGAAGTTAATCGCTTGAGACAGAGCTTTATTTATAGCTTCGCTATTTGACGTCACCTAGGGCGTGACTTAATAAACAGGAAAGGCAAACACAAGGAAATGTTTATGAACATATCGAAGTGAAGGAGATTATCTTTCAACAAGGAAGATATTAATGAGGAAATATCCAGGGACAAATGGTATAAATATTGTTACCTTACATGACCTATGATTTTCATATTTTCCTTGTAAGTAACTTTGGGAAAAACTAAATTTTATCATGGAAAAAATCATTTCCTAAATTTTTGAAGAAATAAATACTTGAAGAAATTTATCGATTACTGACTTAATTAGCGCATAATTATGTTGAAATTCACCTGCAGATTTGCTTTCGTGAGTGGTAAACATTGAGAACTTATGTCTTTACCTTTATTTTTGATATAATTCTTACGTTGCTCTCCTACCTTGTGAGCTACGGCGTACTTTTCGGATGATTCATAATAGTTGATTTGAATGTTTAATCATTGCCTCATGTTGTGAACTGATGCTCTTTGTAAGATATGTATCATAATTCTATGTCAAGAAAATTTTTTATGTAAGTATTCTACATTTCATCGAAATAAATGTTAATTGTCTCTAGTGTTTGGGTGGCTTCATTTTCCTTGCTATTTAAGATTTTTATATTTTAATGCGCTATACTCAGTTGAATGGCATTCAGAACATTCTTTCAAGCGTTATACAATAAAAAAATAATAGAAATAGGTTTAGTATAAATCATAAAACTCAATAATGTCCATTTCATCGCAGTAAAATTATTTAAATAACATGACGGGCAGAACGTTTTTCGTGTGATAGGAATGATATCAAAAGTATGAATTTGAATCCAATCGCAGTTTCGTTCATTCAAAACTTTCAATGTTAGGCCCCATAGCATTTACATATATACGTACAAACGACATCCATATGAACGTATTGACGTATTCCAAGCGTGAAGCAAAATAGTATAGTATAGTATAGTATCTTCGGCATTAAAGAATAGGCCTGTCGCCGATTCTTGTGCTTTTCTTGACTAGACTGGCCTTTTGATGATCTTTTCAACGGACGGTAGATTTAAAATCGATTCTAGATATCAGTTGTTCCGTAGGGTACGAGGCATTTTAAGACTAAACATATGCTCTTGCATGGCCTTGTCTAGTCTGTTCTTGAACGCGTTCATACTCGGAGCGTCAACAATATCTTCAGGGAGGCTTTTCCACATGTCAGTAACCCGAAGCGAGAAGAAATGTTGTCGTGTGGGGCCTGTATGCGAAAATGTATGCGAAGTTAAGCAAAATTTTCAATCCTTGTGTTTGGGGTATGCAAATATTTCACAATCAATTTCCAGCGTTTGAAAAAATATTCTATTGTAATTTGCTGGTTCAGTTATTATTTTACCATTTTCTGTTACAGCGGACCCGGACCGCTATTGTCACCATCAAAAACAAGATACCAAATGAGTGCTGTTAGAGCTACGGACGACAACGGACGTGTGTAAGTTTTTCTGCCCATTTATCGACGTCTGACGACGAATAGTTAATTGAGATTATTGCATTGATAGTTGAAATTTTTCATTGCATTAATAGTTGAATCCGTCAAATTACACAAGAAACGGATAAAATGCCCAAACGCAGGAAAAAGGAACAAGGGGATACTGCTTCAGTTAGTTCAGTATCATCTGACTGCTCCGACACCAACTCTCAATCTGCCTCACTCTCTAAGCCTAATCTCTCTGCAAGTGCAATACCGACCTGGTCTCAAATGCCGCCTCTCAGCCTCAATGACACTGTCCTACCTAGTGCAGAGGTTGAGGTACATGACTCATCATGACAAATGAATTGATGACATGCCATGGTCATTGGTCAGGAAGATGTGCCAGGTGCGCGGGAATTCATAGGGTAAACGCGGTATATTCCGACATCGCCGGCAGTTGTTGTCTTTGGCAGGTAACCCCAAAAATGCACTTTTTTATGACCCAGACACATGGGTCTGGATCCGGGCCCTCCGGGGCACTCGGTCCGCCTGCGGGGCTCCCTAGACCTTACATGAAATCTTTCCAAGTAAATTGACAAAAAATTGATTGAAATGTTTAATATTTTCTGGACGTTTCAGAACATTCTCTGTAGATTAGTTTGATCGAAAAATGCACTTTTTTTAGAGCGCAGCCGTGCAGAGGCGTGCACCACCAATTTTGTGCACCAATAACTGGCAATAAGTCCTGAATTGAATGCCTTGGATCTCTCCGGAGTCCGGCCTCCACCCTCCGGACATCCACCAATCAGCATTCAGCCGTGAATCTCTCGGCTTTGACTTCTCTTCCTCCGGCCTTGCATAGAACCTGCCGACTGGCTGCCGTGCACCACCAGGCCACGGAATAGCACGGATTGAATCTGACTCCCGGGCATTGTTAAATTACGTAATTTTATGTTCACCGAATCTTAGGTTAGGTTTCAGATAGCATAGTTCTGTTCCAAAATTTATTGTCCTTTAACAAGTGGCCGTGCGATCAAGGGGTGGATAGCTAGACTGCTAGAGGTCTCTTGGCCTTGGGCATGACTTGGGGTGAAGTTGGGGGTCATTTAGATTTTAGACCCCCCATCCCTAGAATTCCACCTTTGATTTGCTGAGCCTGATGGTTGGCGTTGGGCCTGTTACGAAATTACGACTCTTTACGAGTCAATTGTGTTACCCACGGCTGCATTCCCCGACCGAGGGCTGGTACGACGGTTGACCCACGTCCTAGATACGGACGGCTTGAAGTATTGAAGGCTACGTTCCGAAAGGCAGGAATCATGATGGTCCATTACATCCAGTCCAGGGCAATGGTGGTCTTCGGCATGCGACCCTTTTTGTGACCCGAATACATGGGTCCGGGTCCGGGTTTTATTCACTTGGTCCGGGTCCAGCGGACCGGTCCGGGTCCGGGTTTTAGTCAGTACCGCCAAGAAATGCAGAATACTGTATGGCATTTTTTCTCACCTTCTGATAACATGTAGCAGATTTGCGTAGCTGTGAGCAGCTTTTTACTGCCGCACTGACTGATATTGGACTTCCTTGGATTTAGCAGACTGATTTAGATGCCTATAGACTATAGTATAGGACTATAGGTAATGTTTGAACTAGTATAAGGTTGATCCATCAAAAGCCCATTTTTGCGGATGTAGTTCGTTGTTCGCCTGTGACGTCACTGATCTCAGTGACGTCACGGGCATTAACCAATCACCGAAATGCGATCAAACCAGTGACCAGTCAACCAACCATGTAGTATACCGTAGGTCTTCAGCGGCTCAGCGCCGCTTATTGTAAATTATTTTTGTTAAAATAAATTGTAATATAAAATTTATTTATAAAACTTGTTTCAATTTCATTTAAACTTTAGAGTGTATGGGGTGATTTATCTGTAAATGCTCTAGTGATTTATATTATCTCGTTTATAAAGTGTACGGGATAATTTACTTACACTGCTTGATATTATGCAGGAATAGAAACTTGATATTATTATCTTTCATATCATGATTCCATATATGTTCAGTATATTCCAGGTGCTAGAGATCACTTATACGTTTGGACAACGTGTGTGTCTACGTTAGAGAACCTTTCGTACTTCATCTAGTAGTAAATTAAACGTTAATATTATAGCATAGTTTTTTATGAAAATTACTTTACCTTGAATGTTTTTCATGCTATATAGATTCTCATATGATTATAAACGCTTATTATACGTACACAAATACGTATTACTTATTAAATAATTCTCTATTAATTTTTGTATCAGCAAATCCTAGACCTATTGTTGGTCAAAAAACTAACTTCGCTCCTTAATACAATATCCAATAATAAAATATCGGCAAGGAGGCCGGGCGGTAAAGCAAAGCAGAATTTGTAGCAGTGAGTTGCGAGTTCGAGACCTCAAATTGCTGTGAATGTTCTGCGATGTTAAGAATCGGCGACAGGCCTAGGGCCTACTAAACGCTGAAACCGATTTTATTATTATTATTATTAATATTATTATTATTATTATTATATTATTATCCAAAAGCCAAAATGTATCGTCATCCCTATATTTTAATCAGTAAGCATTTTCTACTGATGATTAACGTACTCCTGATCATACGAACTGACATATCAAGTCGCTGACATGATATTTATTTCTAGACACCTTCATTGAGTGCCAAGTGTCTTTCCATGGCGGTCGCCAGGCAACAGAAATTAGCTACATGTAGACCTTCGGCGCCTTCGAGGTCTTCACTCGTCATGCCGCAGTGGGTCTGGTTGTGGACTTCACTTGCAGCGCGGTGTCTCTCAGAGAAATGTGTGAGACTTTGTAAAAAAATAGCAATGCACTTTTTGCCCTGGTGCCGGTGATCCCGACCCAGCTTGACCCGAAAAAAAGCGTTGCAGTGCCATGGGCAGAAAGTGTCGCCATTTGGACGGTATGGTCCATTTTTAGCGCATTTTCTCATTTATGGAAAAAATGCACTATTGTGCTCGCCATGTCTGTCTATCTGTCTGTCTGTCCGTCCGTCTGTCCGTCCGTCCGTTACCTCAAGTTTTCGTCGACGAGAAAATGCGCTCTCCGTCACTCACGGCAGTGAGTACTGAGTTATATATTTTTTGCGTGGGACGAGTGCTCTCACTTTCATATAGTCACAACATTTCAATTTGATCGGCAGCCTTTTCGACTAAAATTTTTAATGAGGTTGTGGAAAACCAAACAACAACACAGAACATATGAGACGCAAATATATATTTAAATATATTACTGATATTTGTGCTATGGGGCAGGATTGTAAATTCGTAACTTTGGAAGGTCTGTAAACTGGCAACATTAATTTGGATTTTAGACTTTCACATTGGAAGTCTGTAATTGGTCCCAGGATTGTAAATTTGTCTCATTTGTAGCCAATTAGCTGATTTCTGTTGATGAAATCGCCACTATTTGTAAGAATGATTCATCGAAAATCTAACGTTTAGTTCCAATGAAGCGGTAGTTTAGTTCCAATCAAGCGGTAACAACGGCATGACATCCTAAAGAATCCTAGTTGACAGGGTTGAAGGAATCGATTATTATTCAGATGTTTTGAAACAAGGTCCCTCAGGTAAAGAAAATTATGTATAATATCTTATCAATTTAACCTGTGGGAAGATAATTTATGAGTTACAGGGTTAATCATAAACGATGTTAATGTAGGAGGACCTATCAATCATTTTCATGTTTACATTTTGAAGCCAAGATCAATGTAACAATTTATATAACTGTAACAATTTTTTGGTGAAGGATTATACTCTATCAATAACGCAAGGTTCTAGCAATAAATAACTGAACAGAATCCTCTCTTATTTAAGGAGTAACTATTACAGTACATCTGTTGTTGGCAATGCCCTGCACCCAAGGAATGCATTGGGATTTCCCTGCATTTAGTGTTTGCATGGGTATCATGGGTGACGGTTAATTAATATCTATAACACGGAATTCTTCGCCCCCCTCTGGAACTTTTCCAAATAAATTGCATAGAAATGTACTTCTATAAGTTTTGGTTGAAGACCGACCTCAGCTCAACATAAAATGTGCCTCTTCTTGTTTCCGAACAAAGTGCCTTCAGTTGCCGCGTGTCAATGAGCCAACGCTCGATCACTTGACTTTAATGATTTTTAAAGAACGCTCTGTAAATCAGTCCGCCCTACAATGTTCAGGGCTCGTCTCAGTCGGTTAATCTCAATGTCAATCCCAAGCTGTAGATGATAGATAAACTTACGACCGTGGGCACCATCCTTCAAGACCTTGCCCTCTCTAATTATCACCATGGGGGTGAATGCGACGATAAATGTTCCTGATGGAAGTCTGATGCGCGCTGCCAAATTACAGATCGATTCTAGGTCTGCATGTAAATAAGTGTCAAGTGTAAGACCAGTCTTATAATTACAAGCGTCTATGTATTGTTTCTGAATATTTGCTTTACTTGAAGGCAAACTACAGTAAGTGATAACTGCAGATGTATCGCAAATTTGAAACATAAATGAACAAAAGAAAATTTTAAATTTGTACCCTCTGAAATGAACCTCCCCTGTACGTGAAGACTTCATTTAAATTTTTTTCCTACAAGACTTCCGTGGAATATACATTGCTCCACATCATAAAACGAAGAAAAAGTTTTTAGAACTTCTTAAATTGCTTCGTGAATAACGGTTAGCGAAATTAATACCTCAGGTAATTGAGAAGTTTTTTCTAATCATATCTATCGGTTTACATGCGATAGGTCGATTATGCGAATTGTTATTCTATCGAAACAAATGCGATGTTAATAAATTGAACTAATAATTAACCGAATAATAATCAACCGAAGCTTCATGAGAACAGGTCAGTTTTATAACGAGAATAATTTGCAACTAATCATTTTAATACTAAATTACTGCCTTGTATCACAACAATCATTATCACCAAAATTACCAAAAACCGAGCTGTAGCTTGCGTAGACATCACATTACATTGCTTGAGATCATAAGTCGCACTACCAGCACGAAACCTTAAAACTCGCGCCTGCTTATGAGTTCCAGTGTTAACCCATGTTGTCCCATAGCTTCCATATTTTTTTCTATTCTGGTAACTTTGGTTTTTTATTTGTTGCCAGTCGTGTATGTTATGTTCCCGAAATAAACCCAAAATTAAAGTTAATTCTCTTTGCGAAGATAAACTTCAATAGGTGCTTTTTACCACGTTTTTCAGTTGCCGCTTGATGATACGCTTCGTATCATCGATACGTACGTCAAATCAAGTAAATTGGCTCGCAACAACGTTTTTCATGTCTAGCACAGTGACAATCTACTTTAGTCATTTTCACATTTCTTTTAATCTTCTATTACAGTGAACATTTTATATAGATATCTTGGTCAGTATAACTTTCGAAAATGGTGAAGGAAACGGCCGCCCAAAAGAAGCGACGGCTAGAGAAGGCAAGACAGAAGTACCAGGAGAAGCGTTCGCAGGACACGGAACAATGTAAGTCAGAACGACTTACTAGGCGCCGAAAAATGCTTGAATCTTAGGCAGAAAGCCAGCGTGCAGAGCGCTTGGCCAAACATAAAGAGCATATGGCTGCTGCTCGTGCGCTTGAGACGGAAGAAGAGAGGGCTTCTCGCCAGGCGCGTGATAGAGAGCGACACGCTGCTGTTCGTGCGGTTGAGCCAGAAGAAGAGAGGGCTTCTCGCCAGGC
>NW_025932570.1:0-431 GCF_000764305.2 Hyalella azteca
ACATTTCTGTTCTATCGCGGCTCTGTCGCGTCTCTACGTCGGCTCTGCAGCCGGCGACGGCCTGCTCTATTCCCTGCCCTAAATTTTAACTGGGTACCTTCTATAGATTCCTGGTTCTCGGAATCGTATTTTAAAAGTGGATCTTAACAACGAGACGAGGTGAAAAATTTCCTGGAATATAGTGATAAATCAAGACAATTATTTTGTCCTTGTGTTAAGAAATTCTGTCGAGAACATCATGCAACGTTAGGAGACAGGTAGAAACAAAATAAAATGTATAAAAAAAATTTTAAAGACCGCGTTCTTCATGTGGACTAAAAAGTAGAAAATAATTTATCGGCAGCTACTGATCTCAGTTTGCTTTCATTCTCTTGGTCTTTTGTATTTCAGTTAAAATATTTTACAACATCTAAAACGAAAAACGTGGGGCG
>NW_025932571.1:0-402 GCF_000764305.2 Hyalella azteca
CAGATGACTATAGCTATACAGCAAGAAAATGATACATCCACAGCACATAGAACGAATAAAATTGTTGCGTAGCCAAGTCGCTCGAATCGTGGTTTGAAGTTGTCTCGAATGATTTTAAGGCCTTTCATCTAAAAATGAAATCGGTCTCATGAGAAAAAGTGATTGTTTTATAGTATTCTTATTAAAAGAAAAGGATTGTATATTTTCTTGTAAATTAATTGCTACGTGCCTTAATCAACGTCTCGGACAAAAACGCGGCCTGGCTTACGGCCGGTCTTGCGGCCGCGCTCCAGATTCAGTGTACATTGAATATCTCCCAAAGTACTGAACGTAGCTCGATGAAACTTGGTACACGTATTCATTATGGCCTGACGGTGATGTCAAGCTCGTGACAATTTTTTT
>NW_025932572.1:0-18634 GCF_000764305.2 Hyalella azteca
CTGCTGCCCGTGTTGCTGCATCTGCTGCCCGTGTTGCTGCATCTGCTGCCCGTGTTGCTGCAGCTGCTGCCCGTGTTGCTGCAGCTGCTGGCGCTGACGTCAGAGCAGCTGTGAACGCTCTGCAATGCTACGTGGTCAGGCTTATTTATTTTATATTTAATTCTTGATAACTTCTTTACTAACTACTTAATTCTAATGACTTCTCTACTACCTACTTAATGTTTAATGACTTCTGTATAGCCTATTTACATCTTAGTCAATTACTACTCTAGTTTAATCATAAAATGTGATTAAATTTAAATAATTTCCACCATGAAAATTTAGTGTAATTTTACCATTCTAATTTGCAAGATTTTTCTCTAAATTTGTAGTATTTACAAGCAATAAATGTTAGGTTTGTTTTTGTGATTAAAATAACTCGTGTGTCCCGTAGCATGTTGGGGCCATTGTGTCCCACATATACGTTATTTGTATGGTTAATTACTGTATTTATTTCAGATGTATCACGACAAGTCGTCTGCGGCCTCTGCGTTGGAACTTGCAGCGCTGCCGCGTCAAACTTCAACCCAAGCGTTAAGTTCAACTTCAACTCAAGCAGCAAGTTTTGTTCCTCTGAAAAGTTCCACGAAGAATTTGGAGCTTCCACAAAATTTCTACCCCGAATTAAAAGATTTATTCCCTGGAATTGAAGTAGAAAACCTAACACCATTGACTCCAAGTTACCCTAGAAAATCTGCCGCCCTAACACCTCATGGGGGGCGGCAGCTATGAGGTGGTGACGATGCTGCGGCACTTGGCACGGCAGGACGCCATCACCAGCGCAGTCAACCTCCTGAAGCAGCGTTGCCAGATGGTATATTTCTATACCAGATTTCGCAAATCTGGTATTTTCAGAAGGTGTCTGGTATGAATATTTTAGATCTGGTATATTTGCCTAAATCTGGTATTTTTTCTGGTATTTTCTGACTTGCTGCAAATTTACTGCATTAAGTTCCACATCTGAAGTTTGAACTTCCTCAAGCGTAGGCGTGGATTATTTAGATTACCTTCAGAGCGGCGCGACTAGAGGTTTCCTGCCATTTTTGGAACCGCAAGTTTACTGCTTGATGAAATAACCCCTATCTAATTGTTAACATTTAACATAAGTGATTAGTGCAATATAAGCACGAGAATGATGATCATTGATTGATTACTGATCAGTGATGATATGGACTAGGACGAGTGAGGTTGTTTGAACTGATCTCTGCGACGCAAGCTCCACTATTTTTGTTTGGTGGTTTTGAATTCTAGAGTGCCACTTGTTTCAGTGCCACTTGAATTCTAGGGTGCTTGCTCATGTTGAGCGAAGGGGAAGAAGTGCCACACTGTGATAAAAAAGGAAAAGTGTCAATGTAATCAAACACAGGAAAAGAAAAGTGTCAAAATGTTCAAAATCTTAGATGGAAAAAATATAACGTGTTCAATTTGGCTAATTATCGTCAAGCCAGATAAATGCACAGTAGCACATATGATAATTTTTTTTCTAACCAACGTTTCTGACGAATAGTTTCATTAAATTTGGAGATATCAGTCTGTTTTTGAACAATAGAATTTCTGGTATTTTCGGCTAGGCAATCTGGTATTCTCGCCTAGGAAAAACCTGGCAACACTGTCCTGAAGCGGCACAGACGGCGTCCGGCCGTCAGGGGAGGGGGGTGTGCGTTGCTCGCGCTCGTCAGTGTCGATAATCTCGGGGAAACTAAACTAACTGCGATGGCGAACGCTCTCTCGGATGTGTAAATAAGTTGTTCCGTTGTGGTATTTTATGTTAATGGGTGTGTCCTCACAATTTTTTTCATTACGTTCGGATGCAAGGTTTTAAATTACGCCATTTTACTTTTGTGTTGATTTTAACCTTTTATTACTACAAACTTTTTCTTGGAAAACTTCGTATTTTTAAAGCTAACTGCGCCTCCACTGTTCAGTCTGTAAACTTTATTAATTATGTTTAAAATGATTTAGTTAGGTGCACGAGCCCAGATATATATAGTTAGTTGTATGAATACATTTAAAACAATCAGACGTGTCCATTGTATAAATAGAGCGAAGTTTAGCTATAACTCAAGCGTGCAATGCGGTGTCAGTGTCCTTGTTGAGTACAAGATAAAGGTTTCCATTGATTCTGTTCAGTCATTTAACGGGCGACATAATTAAAACGAGATAATTGAACTGATCGCTGCCTTCACATAATTAATTCCCTGTCTATGGATGCATTAACCCTCAACAATGTTATACGTGCCTACAGGTGGTTACATGTTATACGTGCCTGAAAATGGTTATATGCTATTCCTACCACAAGGCGTTGCAAGAAGAGTAACTCGTTAAAATAAAGGTTGTGTTTCATTCAGCTTGCTTGTATCTTCAAGGATGTTTTATAATGCCTATTAACTGGCAATGCATGCAGCGTTGCGTGCTACCATTTGAATTACTGAACAAAACTTGAATTACCATAAATTTGATAAAATTATTAACTTGTCAAATTATCAATGAAAAATTATCACCGCGCGACCATTTAAATTGCTGAACAAAACTTGAATTATCTTAAATTTGATTAAATTATTGATAAACTTTTCAAATTATCAATGAAAAATTATCACCGCATGATCTGAGGCCGGAGTCTGTGCTCCACTTAATTGTTAGTGCGTTTCCAGGAGCTTGAAAATCTACAATTTCTGAAAATTGAAGTAATAACGTAGATTTTATTATATCGCTTCTTAGGACACTTGATAATTGTGGATTTAACAGGAATCTTGATTTTATTTATACTGCAAACCATTTGTTCTCTGCCATGCTTTTCTTAACCTTATGTCAAGCTTTGTTGTCCTGGTCACAAATAACTCGATTCACGAATTAATTGATAAATNACATGAGGTGTGATGGTGACATGTGGTGTGATGGTGACATGAGGTGTGATGGTGACATGTGGTGTGATGGTAACATGAGGTGTGATGGTGGCATGTGGTGTGATGGAAACATGAGGTGTGATGGTGACATTAAGTAATAGTAATGGAAATACTATGTATTGGCAGGTGTTAGCTGTAGAGTATTTGTTAGTTGGTTGATAGGAATTACTTAGTTATGATTAAGTAGCTGGTTATTGTTAAATAGGTATTAGGATGTTACTAGTTTTCAAGTCTTAGGCATCTAGTTATTAAGAAGACAGGGGCTATACTTTCAAAACTCGCTAAGTGAACGTAAGTACTTACGCTCTATTTTCTTGTCTATGATTGGTGGATTTTGCTTGAAAGGCTGTCAATGATCGGCTGATGAAATTACGATCTCTTAACTTTGTTTTTAAAGTATGATGGTAACATTGAGTAATGGTAATTAAAATACTACGTATTGGCTGGTGTTTAGGCATTAGGAAATTACTTGTCATTTAGAAATAATAGGCATATAGTTATTAAGAAGCCATATCACTAACGAAGGTGTCCTGCGTGCAGGTGCTGGAGGTGAACGCGTCCTCCCGTCGCACCGCCAAGACTGTCAGCACCAAACTCATGGAGGCCACGCAGTCCCAGTCGTTCTGACAGACTCAGGTGGGGTTATGGTCTAGCAGACTCAGTCCCAGTCATTCCGACAGACTCAGGTGGGGTTATGGTCTAGCAGACTCAGTCCCAGTCATTCCGACAGACTCAGGTGTGGTTATGGTCTAGCAGACTCAGTCCCAGTCATTCCGACAGACTCAGGTGTGGTTATGGTCTAGCAGACTCAGTCCCAGTCGTTCCGACAGACTCAGGTGTGGTTATGGTCTAGCAGACTCAGTCCCAGTCGTTCCGACAGACTCAGGTGTGGTTATGGTCTAGCAGACTCAGTCCCAGTCGTTCCGGCAGACTCAGGTGGGGTTATGGTCTAGCACACTCAGTCCCAGTCGTACCGGCAGACTCAGGTGGGATGTAGAGACCCAGGGTCTGAAGATTCCTAAACGCAGATAGTATTATTAGGAACAATATTTTTCAATACTATACATCTTTTCAAAAACTATTAATACTTATTTTGGCGTATTTTTCATGTCATTTTAGTTGTTGATAGTTATTCAAACAAACAATAGCAGTAATAGTAATAGTTGTTATTGTGGTATTATTAAAGTTATAATAACTATTCATAATTCTCACTCGTGGCTGACATTGCAAAAGCTGTTCCTGAAGAGCAATAATAATAGCTGTAATTGCAATAATTTTAAAGCTATAATAATAATTATACATGATTGTCACTCGTGTCTGACATTGCAGAAGCTGTTCCTGACACAATAATGGTTGCTATTTTTGTATTATTAAAGTTATAATAATTATACATTATTCTCACTCGTGGCTGACAGTGCAGAAGCTGTTCCTGACATAATAATGGTTGTTATTTTGGTATTATTAAAGTTTTAATAATTATACATTATTCTCACTCGTGGCTGACATTACAGAAGCTATTCCTGACATCAGCGCAGTCACACGAGCTGCTGGCCGCCCAGCAAGCAGCTGCCTCCCCACCCCGCGCTCCTAAACTCAACCCCATCGCCGCTATGTTCCAACAACGTAAGCAAAAATCTGCAGCTGACGCCAGCCAAGGCAAAACTGACGCCGGTAAACTGCGAACTGACGCAAGCAAAGGCGAAACTGACGCAAACAAAGATAAAACTGACGCAAACAAAGATAAAACTGACGTCGGCAAACGGCAAACTGTCGGCAGCAAAGGCGAAACTAACGCTGACAAAGTCAAAACGGTCAGCAGCAAAGGCAAAACTGACGCCAGCCAAGGCAAAACTGAAGTCGGCAAAGACAAAACTGAAGCCAGCAAAGGCAAAACTGACGCCAGCAAGCCACAGAAACGTGCGACTGAAACTGCCAGTCAGCTGTCGAAACAAAGAAGGGAAAAAGGCAATCCTAAATCGAGGACTGGTTCTACAAGGCAAAAAAAGACTAAGAAGTCGCGTATTTCGTCTGATGAAAGCGAAGAGCAAGAGAGTGAAGAGGATATAGGAGTGGAAGTGGAGGAGGAGGGAAAGAAAGGACCCAGTAAAAAGGAGAGGAAGGAGGGACCCAGCAAAAAGGAGGGAAAGGAGGGACCCAGCAAAAAGGAGGGGAAGGAGGGACCCAGCAAAAAGGAGGGGAAGGAGGGACCCAGCAAGGAGGAGAGCTACACGCTGCTGCTGGTGGAAGATGTAAGAGTTGCTCTGCCGTTGAATTAATGAAATATTCTTCTATGTTTCTTATTATATTGAATAAACAAGACTGTTGATATAACCTCTTCCCTATTAGGGTCATGAATAGCTGCATGTATGGTCATGAATAGCGTCATGTATGCTTACTGGGCCCAACATATTGCTTACATCGAGTGTTTTGATGTCATATATTAAAGTGTTGATATGATAAGCAATTACATGATATATCAATGTGTTGATATGATAAGCGATGATGTGATGATAATTGATGATATGATGTATTAAAGTGTTGATATGATACTAAGCTATGATATATGACAGCTGGACCTGCTGTTCAGCGAGAGGGACGACGGTTTCCTGACATCAGTCAACTCGCTGCTGCTGACCAGCAAGCGGCCTGTGCTGCTGACATCGACTGACGGGCGTACTGCTGCTGCCATGCTGCGTCAGCACTGCAGACATGCTGAGGCATCCCGGCCTGACATCAGCACGCTAGGTATGATCAGCACGCTAGGTGTGTGCTGAGGCCTGACATCAGCATGCTAGGTGTGTGCTGTGGCCTGACATCAGAGTGTAAATAAGTTGTTCCGTTGTGGTATTTTATGTTAATGGGTGTGTCCTCACAATTTTTTTCATTACGTTCGGATGCAAGGTTTTAAATTACGCCATTTTACTTTTGTGTTGATTTTAACCTTTTATTACTACAAACTTTTTCTTGGAAAACTTCGTATTTTTAAAGCTAACTGCGCCTCCACTGTTCAGTCTGTAAACTTTATTAATTATGTTTAAAATGATTTAGTTAGGTGCACGAGCCCAGATATATATAGTTAGTTGTATGAATACATTTAAAACAATCAGACGTGTCCATTGTATAAATAGAGCGAAGTTTAGCTATAACTCAAGCGTGCAATGCGGTGTCAGTGTCCTTGTTGAGTACAAGATAAAGGTTTCCATTGATTCTGTTCAGTCATTTAACGGGCGACATAATTAAAACGAGATAATTGAACTGATCGCTGCCTTCACATAATTAATTCCCTGTCTATGGATGCATTAACCCTCAACAATGTTATACGTGCCTACAGGTGGTTACATGTTATACGTGCCTGAAAATGGTTATATGCTATTCCTACCACAAGGCGTTGCAAGAAGAGTAACTCGTTAAAATAAAGGTTGTGTTTCATTCAGCTTGCTTGTATCTTCAAGGATGTTTTATAATGCCTATTAACTGGCAATGCATGCAGCGTTGCGTGCTACCATTTGAATTACTGAACAAAACTTGAATTACCATAAATTTGATAAAATTATTAACTTGTCAAATTATCAATGAAAAATTATCACCGCGCGACCATTTAAATTGCTGAACAAAACTTGAATTATCTTAAATTTGATTAAATTATTGATAAACTTTTCAAATTATCAATGAAAAATTATCACCGCATGATCTGAGGCCGGAGTCTGTGCTCCACTTAATTGTTAGTGCGTTTCCAGGAGCTTGAAAATCTACAATTTCTGAAAATTGAAGTAATAACGTAGATTTTATTATATCGCTTCTTAGGACACTTGATAATTGTGGATTTAACAGGAATCTTGATTTTATTTATACTGCAAACCATTTGTTCTCTGCCATGCTTTTCTTAACCTTATGTCAAGCTTTGTTGTCCTGGTCACAAATAACTCGATTCACGAATTAATTGATAAATTAATACTAATACCGTAATATACTAATAACGTCGGTCAAATACTAAAAATATAACTCAGTACTCACTGCAGTGAGTGACAGAGAGCGCATTTTCTCGTCGACGAAAACTTGAGGTCACAGACGGACGGACGGACGGACATGACGAGCACAATAGTGCATTTTTTCCATAAATGAGAAAATGCGCTAACAATACTAATAACATTGATAATGGAGAAGCACAATGCTTTAGGATTCATAGTGAAACTACTCAAGAGCTGGGGAAGGAGTGAAGGTTCTATCGTTTATTATCAACTTTTCAACGCCTTAAATTTATTTTTCGCACGACTCGAGCATTAAAATAGCGAACGATATTATACCGACGTCCGACCAGACGGACGGACTAGGCTTTATGTTTCAACTAAAATTTTTGAATGAAGTCTAACTAGCGTGTATTGATTAATAATTACATACATTCTTACATGACACAGCTATAGCTAATTCATGCATACATCACACATGATATACATGCTGATATGAAGGCACTCATATCGCAGCATAGAGAGCAACATAGACATACATAACATCGTACAATGTCTACAGATCATCACAGTTTATAGTGGAACAAATAAATATATATCAGGCACAGGTAGTGTGGTGTTGTCACCACATACATAATCCACATGAAATGATATGTGATGTATTCAATACGCATTAGAGTGAATATCTACACTAAATATTTCTTAGACGCTACAACATGTAGAGTAATTAATAAGTGATGTAACATTACGTGCTACATTTTGTACACAAATGCAATTAGTTGGATTAATCGTTGACGTATATTCATCGTTGATTAAAGATGAATGGCATCGTTGACACTGATTCATCGCTGACATATATTCATCGTTGACTTATATTCATCGTTGATGAACGATGAACCGCATAGTTGACACAGACACAACGTTGACGTATAAAACGTTGCCATTGAATAAGCTACACAGGATATCTAATTTCAAATCATATTATAAAATAAATTAAATAGTTCATCACACGACGGCCGCCATCTTTGTTTTGATAATAAGTGCGAAGAGACGACATGTTTCAGACAAGATGGACTGCAGCAGGTCGGCCGCCAACCTGCACTTGACCTGCTCCTCGTCAGCGTGGTAGTCGGTCCATACGGCCTCCTCCTGCACCACCTCCTGCACCAGCACCTGCAACACAACAGCGTTCAGCACAACACCTCCTGCACCAGCACCTGCAACACAATACTCACATGCCAGCCCCCGCAACACACCCTCTATACTATTTAAATATCTATCGGCCTCTATACTATTTAAATATTGATCATATAATCAGAGCTGAGCAGCGCTACTTTGAAGTGTAGCGGCCGCTACGCTTAAATGTAGCACCAGCGCTACTGAAAACGTAGCGGCCGCTACATGTAGCGCGCTACTGCCACCTCTGTATATAATTATATTATATTGATATAATAAATTTATTACATTTATATATTATAAATAACATTATAGATTTAGTTCTAATATTTAGTTATAGATATAAATATAAGGAAATATTGTGCTGATAACGCGGATGTCGTGGGTTCGATCCCCATACTGGCCACCAAATGTGATGAACTAATCTTGTATAATAGCTAATTAATCGCGTCACCTCAAAGTTCGGATGGTCTAATTGTCACGTCCACCAATGACCGGAAATCAAATGCAACTTCCCTATTGGTTTTATCAGCAAGAGCTTGGACTGAGCGGACAGTTACTCGAACAAACGTTTAAGTTTATTAAAGATAAACGGAAAATTAATATAAACAAATAACACTAATGATTTTACAGAGGTGCGGCATATGAAACGAACTAACAAATTAAATGCGGAGGAAGTTAAAGTGCGATGACAGCAAAATGCGAGGAGAGAGCTGGAGCATTGAGATCTGAGAAAACGCATCTTTTCCTACAACAGAAAACAGAAAGTAAATATCTACGCATTACATGTCGTTATATACACAAAAATCACGATATTCCATCAAGAATTCTAAGCTAAATTTCACCACCATAACACGCAACTCACCCTGGCGTCTGAGTCAAAATCCTACAAGAGAGGAACCAGGACGCATGTCGGGATCGGCATTGTATCTGACGGCTATAATCAATGCAACACCGACGTCAGAGTCGGTCCTACTTAAGCTCCGTAGTCTGACATACAGCAGTGGGAAATTTGCAGCAACACTTCATTACAATAACAATATTTAATAATGACACTGACCTGGTCTACGGCGTCCCTGGCGTGGGCGGTCCAGCGCAGCCTCCTGACGGGGGGCGGCGGGGGGCGGAGCCCCAGCAGCGCCCCCAGGCGGCGGGTGACGGTCGCCGTGACTGATGAGTGACTTGCTGCACGCCTGTAACATGTAGGGACATGTAGGGATTTGTAGGGACATGTTGGTAACATGTACATAATACATTTGAAACAAGTCTGAACAAGTCTATAACATGTTGGTAACACAGTGACACGTTTGTAACATGTAATACTTTTTAAACAAGTCTGTAACATGTTGCTAACACGTTTGTGACACGCTGTACACAGCTGCTGTACGCTGTACACAGCTGCTGTACGCTGTACACAGCTGCTGTACGCTGTACACAGCTGCTGTACGCTGTGCACAGCTGCTGTACGCTGTACACAGCTGCTGTACGCTGTGCACAGCTGCTGTACGCTGTGCACAGCTGCTGTACGCTGTGCACACCTCAGTGCAGTGACAGGACGGTGGTGTACTCTGTAAGGCTTGCACTCTGCACCAGCAGCACCATCAGACAGCTGGTGCTCCTCCAGCACCAACTGGCGCACCGCGTCGAATATGAGGTGGTGCATCGCGCACCAACTGACGGCGTGATGGTGATCTGCACCAGCTGCTGGTGCGCCAGGCAGAGGTGGTACCGCGGGCCTGCAATAAACAAACATGTTAGTGCCAGACACTTACAAGTGACATGTTAGTGCCGGGCACTTACAAGTGACATGTTAGTGCCGGGCACTTACAAGTGACATGTTAGTGCCGGGCACTTACAAGTGACAGATTAATGGTATATACTCAGAATTTATTACCTCCAAATAAACAGCAAGCACATGATTACAGTGTATAACATTTAATAATGATTTAAGATATTAATGCAATTCTACGTATGTCTTGACTAAACAAACAGCAAGCACATGATTAGAGAGGATATTATTTAATATTAATAATAATAATATAAGATTAATGCAAGTCTACATGTGTCCAAATTCTGGCATCCTAATATAAAGGGGCGATTGTGTGACATCTTATAAAATTATTTTATGGGAGGCAGCGGCTGGAAAGAAATAAATTAACATAGCTAATTAACATAGGTTATAACTAGCGCCAACTAGGCTGTCACTAGCACCTGAATATCACTAGGCTGGTGCTGGTGCATTCACCGCTGCACTAGGCTGGTGCACTCACCGCTGCACTAGGCTGGTGCATTCACCGCTGCACTAGGCTGGTGCATTCACCGCTGCACTAGGCTGGTGCACTCACCACTGCACTAGGCTAGGCTGGTGCACTCACCGCTGCACTCACCGCTGCACTAGGCCGGGGTGCTGGTGATGCACAAACCAGGCATCACAGAACAAGGCTACGGTGCACTGTAGAGTGCGCTGCACCAGCATGTGGTCGGTGCACTGCACCACTGCACCCACTGCACTGTACTGCACCGCTGCCTGCTGGTCTGCGCGACTCAGGCGTCGTCTGTGGGGGGAAGGTCGTCTGAGTTCATGAACTTAATGATGATTTAAATGACAAAATATACAAATACATTAAAATTTCAATATAAAATTTCAATATCATGCCTTCAACTGTGTTATATATTGTGTGTTGTGTCGTATATTGTAATTAAAAATACTCAAATTCAATACTCAACTGCGAACTGTTGATGATTGAAACGACATCAGAAAATCTATTAAATTTAAATATTTATAATTCAGTGATCTCAATAATTTATAAATCAGAATACACGTAGCACTAACTCACTGTTAGATATGAAATTTCAATATATTTTTTGATGTTTTTAATCAACAGTTCACAGTTGAGAGCTCATCAACATTAAAGTTTTTGATAACATTCAACAACCCTGAAGACTCACGGGGAGGCCACGGGGGTGTCGGGGGGGCAGATGAAGCTGCTGTAGCTCTCCTGGGCTGTGGGGTGTGGGGCAACCCTGCGGTGGGGGGATTCAGCACCGGATGTGGGCGTTCCAACTCCGGAAATAGCGGTTCTAACCTCGGAAGTAAGGGTTCCAACTTCGGAAATAAGGGTTGCAACACCGGAACTAAGGCTTACAGCACAGGAAGTAGGCGTTGCTGCACCGGAAATAGTGGTTCCAACACCGGAAATGGGGGCTGCAACACCGGAAGTAAAAGTTACAACACCGGAAGTGGCCTCTTCAGTTCCGGATGTCGCGGTTTTGGCACCGGAAGCGTCGTTCTCGGTACCGGCAACGGCGGCAACAGCACTACCGGCACCGGGATGCCTCGTAGCCCCCGGGGCGCGGTCTGCCGGGGGTCTGTAGGGGGGCGGGGGCCGGTCTGGCACCTCCCGCATGACGAGGCCGGGGTAGCGCTGCTCCAGCACCTCCAGCTGCTGGAGACGTGCCTGCTGGAGGGAGGAGGTTAGAGGAATATTCTGGACACGCAGCTCGCTGATAAATATAATATTAATTATTATGTATATATTACTATTGATTTAGAGATATACAGTCAGAAAGATATAACTCTCTTTAATAATAATTATCTATTATATTGTAATTGGACCAGAGCTATGTAAAGATGGTCAGGAAGATATAGCTGGACTATTATAAATATATTATTAATTATAATGTACGGTATATATTACAATTGATTTTGAGCTATACACAGTCAGAAATATATAACACTCTATAATATTAACAATTATGTAATATATTGTAATTGGTCCAGAACTATAGATGGTCAGAAAGATATAGCTGGTCTAGGGGAGCTACAGCTGGTAGAGAGAGTTAGCTCAGCTTAGATGTACATATCTTCCGAAAATAGAAAGTAAAAGGAATAATGGAAGACAATAGAAAGTAACCTCTGAAAGCATGATTTGAAGATGTAAAGCAATAGGAAAAATAAAAGGTAATAGAAAGTAAGCTCTGAAGGGATGATTAGAAGATGCAAATTAATAGGAATAAAATATAAATAGAAAATTTATATTCAACGCTTACCTCTGTCCCAGCGCTCCAGAAGTTCTCATCACTCCAACTACCGCGGGCGCTCGAGACTCCAAAGTGGGGCGTGACTCCAAACTCCTGGAGGTGGTCACGCGTGCCTCCACGTAACATGGACTCCAGCTCAGGGTCAAACTCATCCCTGGGGGCGGGGCGGGCGTCGCTGATATTATCCAACTGTAAATCGCAATCTGAAATATCGATGTCAAAAGTCTTGGACAGCTGCTTTAGCTCCTCCGTGTAGTCGTCTTCTGCGCCTTCATTGTCGTCTTTTTCGGAGTTTTTGTCTGCATTTTTGTATCCGTGCGCTTGAAGATCCGCTTCTTCTTCGTTGATTTGTCCAGCAACAAGAAGTGTGTCAACAGACCCATCCATCCGCAGTTCAGACCCATCCATCCGCAGTTCAGACCCATCCATCCGAAGTTCAGACCCATCCATCCGCAGTTTAGATCCATCCATCCGTAGTTCAGACCCATCCATACGCCGCTGCTCCAAGTTTTTTCTTGGACCCTGAGCGCCGGCAGTAGAATCTTCGTCAGGTTCACTGAGGTCTTCCCGACAAAGTCTCGAAGGGACATCAGCGTCGTCAGGACTTGTCTTGTGGGCTGACAGATCCTGATCCTGCAGAGGGCCGCCGCCCTGCAGGAGCTGCAGCAGCTTCGCCGACAGCAGGTCCTGAGGGAGGGGCAGGGGTGAGATCAACATCATGTTTATGTTGAGCAGTTGGCTAAGGAGACATTAATTGCCATATCGCAACATGACGTGATAAAAACAACACGAAGGCGTTACAAAATGGCGGCAAAAACGACAAGATGGCGGAGCAACATAACATGGCAAAAACGACAAGATGGCGGAGCAACATGACATGGCAACAACATGACAGCATAAAACATGTCAACATGACATGATAAAATAATTGCACCACGAGATGGGGACTCACGGGGTCGAGGGCGGTGGTGGCGGCGAGGGTCCCTGCGGTGGGGCTGCGGGCGCGGTAACCTGAGGGGCAGAGGGGCGTTAGAGCCTCACGGGAGGGGCGTTAGAGCCTCACGGAGGGGCATTAGAGCCTCACGGGAGGGGCGTTAGAGCCTCACGGAGGGGCGTTAGAGCCTCACGGAGGGGCGTTAGAGCCTCGCGGGAGGGGCGTTAGAGCCTCACGGAGGGGCACGGGAGGGGCGTTAGAGCCTCACGGGAGGGGCGTTAGAGCCTCCGGGAGGGGCGTTAGAGCCTCACGGGAGGGGAGGACTTGTTAAGGGGAGGGGAGGACTTTGACAATAATTGGGGAGGAATTAAGGGGGGGAAATACAACTGAAATTTAAGGGTTCATCTCCTATCTTTTGATGCTACATGCGTGTATTGTATGCAAGTAATATGCATGTATTTGATTTACATGGCCATTCAAGATCCAATAACAAAATTATAGATCAATATATTAGTTTTTATTATAACACATATAAATAATAAATAAATTATAAATAAAGATTAATAAATATCTATCCCAAAATCTGGCCCGAAGATATTACCCCAGAAGACCGCATTTTATTACCCATAAAATAATTCATATTAATGATATAAACAACAGCCTCCACATCTCACCCCTCACCTTGGTCATCCCCAGCCTGGGGTTGTCTGAGTAACCCCCGCCCCTTGTAGGGAGGAGGAGGTGGGGAGGGTGAGACCTCCAGCACCTTCTGCAGCAAATCCCCCCACTCCAGCCTGGGGGAGGGTGTTAGGGCCCCGGCCTTTGTTGGGCCCCCCATGGGGGAGGCTGCTGTGGCCCCAGCCTTCGCTGTGCCCCCCATGGGGGAGGCTGATGTGGCCCCAGCCCCCACTGGGCCCCCCATGGGGGAGGCTGATGTGGCCCCGGCCTTCGCTGGGCCCTGGGACGTGACAGAAGTAACTAGGTCCTGCTGTTCTGTGGGATCTTCTGTTGAAGTCTTCGCATTTTTATCCTGCGAAGAATTGTTGGTTTCATGAAGAAATTGGGTTTTATTTTCTGTTAATTCATCAGGTGCTGAGCTCGAATTTCCTGAAGGTGTTTTTGGAAGGTTGGAGTTTAGAGGCGCTGATGTTGAAGCCTGACCAGTGGCGGCTGACTTGGAGGAAAGCTTCTTTTGTTTTGCTGTCACCAAACCTTCGAAAAACTTCGAGGCATCATCAACCAAATCAGTCAACAGTTGATTAGCGATCGAGTCGATAACCTTCTTCCGCTGTTGAATTTTGTCATCATCGAGAATGGAAGTTTGCCCGCGCGAATCTTTGTCTTTAGCAGCAGCTAGGAGTCTTGTGTGCAACGCTACCTCAATCTCCTCGAGTTCTCGATTGTTTTGTTCTAAGGACTTCGCTGTAGCTCCTGCAGATGAAAGAACTGTTGAATGCTCCTCATGAATTGCAATGGTGGCAGTCTCATCCACCCCGTCACCTGCTCCTGACGCATCGCCATCAACAGTCTCCTGGTCCAGCATATTCCACACGTCTCTTGTCTCGTCCGAGTCTTCCATCGGAGACGACGGGACTAGCAGCTCCTCTGGCAGATGTAAGGCCATTACAGACTCTTCTCCATCCGTTACCTGGATGGCATCATCAGCTTCGACTTCATTTTCTGAATCCTTGGCATCGAAAGGTTCGACTTCATCCACAGCCATGGCACCAGCAGGTCTTGCACCATCAGTTGGTGTCGCAGCTTTTTCCTCTCCACCAATAACTGAAGGCTCTACCAACAAGCAGGATGAAGGCACCTGCAGGCTATTTTGTTCCGATATTTCATGTTTCGCAACCACCTTGTCAAGATAAACATCCGCTGCAGAGTTCCTTTCTTGCACCAAAACTTCACCGCTGTCAAAATTTGTGCGTTGGTCGACGCTACCATCTTGCTGCGACCTCCAGTTCTTCTCTCTGTCTCTGTCAGTGCTGAGTGTGGCCTCCCCGGTGCTGTCAGAACCGTTCTTGCTCAGTAAAGGGTTCTCATGGTCCACGCTCAGCAGGTTCAGTGCAAAGTTTGGTTCACCCAGTTTCAATGCACCGCTTGCGGAAGAGTGTTCTCCTTCTGATTCTTGAATTGACTCCGCTATGCTTTCTTCTATGCTGGATTCACATGAATCAATGGAGAGGACTTGAGCTGAACCTGCACTAGTGACTGGTGCTGGTAGTGCACTAGTGACTGGTGCTGGTGGTGCACTAGTGACAGGTGGAGCACTAATGACTGGAACGACGTCAACCACTGCAGAAGGTGTTTGTAATTCCTTGGTTATCGGTGCAGGAACATGTTCATCTTTTGTCTGGCCCGCAGACTGCGGCAACAGGTCTGCTATTTCACCAGCAGGATCCTTCTTGTTAGAGACTCTGGCTTGCAGCGTCCCGCTGGATCCAGAGATTCCTGAACGATGTGTTCCACTTTGTTTTGACTCACTTTTGTCTGATGTTGATTCACCAGATTCTCTTGAAGTCTTAGTGACACTTTGAGATTCACTTTCAAAATCGTCGGGCGCTTCAATTTCTTCACTAATATCAGAATCTTCTTTGCTGGACTGAGTAAGTTCTTTGCCAGACTGAGTTAGTTCTTTGCCAGACTCAAAATCATACTCATAATCCGTCGGGTCGTCCTCGGAAACCGACTCATCACTTCCTCGCGACTTGGGGCCAGTAGATGGAGGTGAGCGTTGAGCAGGAATGTGTTCAACATCGGCCACAACATCGGCAGGTGCAGCATCGACATCAATATTCAAAGCCTTGTTTTGTTCTGCAGGCAAACTTTCCACGTTTAGCTGAGCCTCCTCTCCCTCAAGCTGAGCCTCCTTTTCCCCAAGTTGAGCCTCATTTTCCCCAAGTTGAGCCTCCGCTTCCCCAAGTTGAGCGTCCTCAACGCCGGTGGGGAATATGGGGAAGCTGCCAGAGATGCTCGTGTCATCCCCGTCCACAATTTCCTCTTGAAGGCTGGAAGTTTCCGCAATCTCCGGGGCTTGTTTATCGGATTCAACCACAGCTGATACGCCAGGTTCAGCAGGTTTGAGGGACTCTAACACAGGTGAAGGTTCTGCTACAGGTTCACGCTGGGACGCAGTGAGTTGAGGGACTGGTTCACGCAAGGATTTCAAGGATTCGGGAGCTGGTTTACGCGAGGATTGTGAGGGTTCGAGAGCTGGTTCACGCAAGGATTTCGAGGGTTCGAGAGTTGGTTCGTGCGAAGATTCAACGGAAGTAACCCCAGGCATTGGTTCAGATAGAGGCAGTACGTGAGTCCCTATCTTCAGTGTTGGCGCAACAGTCGAGCTCGTGTCAGCTTTTTCATTAGAAACTTCAGGAACCATCGAAGCAGTGCCAAGTTCTCCCGATGAAGACATGACAGGCAGACCAGGAGTAGAGACCAAGCCTGAAGTTGGCTTGCCAGCCAAGTCTGCTCCGCTGACAGCAACAATCCTGTCAGCTCTTGAGGCTACAGCAGCATTTCCACTAGCGTCACTAGAACGGCCAGAGCCTTCAATACTTGGCTTGGCTGAGGTGCTGATGGTCGGTTTTGCTGGCAAGGATTGAGATGGAAGAGATGCTTCCTCGTGACTAGGGCGCGTGGTGCTAGAGTCTTCAGCCTTCGAAATGATACTTGCCTGATCATCGCTTTTACTTGAGTCAGATATACATGATTTTGATTCATCGTTGCCACTGGACTTGGATTCATCATGTTTACTGGAGCCCGAGTCCTGAGAACCTTCAAGACCCGAGACAGCTTCACTTCGGGCCGAGGCCTCCTCCAGAGTCTTGGAGGAGGCGGACTGGTCGCTCCTGGGCGCCGCGTCCGACACGTCCGAGTAGTCGGATTTATCAGCGGCCATGAGCGCGCTGAGCTCCGCGGATGTCTTGGACCGCCGTGACTGAGGCTTGCCAATGACAGGTCGCACGGCCAGGGAATTGTTAGGGATGGCGTGGGCGCTGTGGAGGGCGGCCTCAGCCTCCCTGATGCAGCGGTCGTACGTGGCGATCTGCTTCTTAAGCGCCGCTTGCTGGGACGCGATTCTTTCCCTCCTGACCCTGCGCTCCTCCTTCCTGAGCTTCTTAACCTCGGCCTTCTTAGCGGCGAGTTCCTGCTGAAGGCAGAGCACCAGGCCTTCCCCGTCGCTAGTCTCCGAGGTCTCGTTCTGGGACCAAGTGAACGAGTCATCTGACTCACTTGAGTATCGTGGGAGGGTCATAGATGTTGCGTCCGTCAAAGAACTGCGGTGCATGGTTTGTGGTTCACTGAGTTTCGTGGTCACGGTTCGGGGTGAGAGCGGCACACGTAATGGCAGGGAGAAGGCAGTCTTGGGTTTTAAACGCACGAAGTTGTTCAAAGAAACGTAATCTGGGTCAAGTTTGTGGGCCTCTGAGACGCCATGGTCCCGGGAATCATATTGAGATGACTTAGACTCCATCTTTGAAGCAACTTGTGTAGGAGCCAAAGACTGAAGGTCAGTTTGGGCTGATGACTGCAGGTCGGTTTGGCAGTGTGTTGAACATTTCCTAGGGACTGAAGGTTTCTTAGCGACAGCTTCAGTGGAAGTATCTTTCCTGGAGAAGAATTCCTCGGCGGGGATGAAGCGTTCCTCTTCGGCAGAGGACGGGGTCTCCTGAATGTCCCCTCGAGGGGAACAGTCAGTTGAGGCAGGATGTCCACTCGACTCGTCCACGGCAATATCCGGCGCAATATCCTGCACTTTAGGTTTGTTTCTCTCTGGGACGAGCTTTACGGTGGTGGGGACAGCAAGGCTCGACTTGCCGGGCATTTTATCCAGAGAATTCATCGCGTGTTTAGCTTTTTTATTTGTTGTTGCCTGGGTTTGCGACACAGCAAACGATGGCGCTTCTTTGTCAGACGACTGGGGGCGTTTGTCAGACGACTGGGAGGGTTTGTCAGACGACTGGGAGGGTTTGTCAGACGACTGGGGGCGCTTGTCAGGCGACTCGAGGCGCTTGTCAGACGACTGGAGGCGCTTGTCAGACGGAATGTGCTCAGCAGCTGACAAGAGTTCGTTGTCAAGCGAATTCAACACCCTATTTTCTGGCAACACATGAGATTTTTTAGCAGGAGAACGATTATTTTTGGCCGCTAATGCTTTATTTATAGCAGAAATTTGCCCCTGAACACCGGCGGCCACTGAGACGTCTTCGCTGGACGTGGACAGCGCGACGCTGACATCCAACACCCGCCTCCTCAGCGGCGACAGGGGCGACGCCGCTGAGTTCTGCTCTGACACGTCCAGCTGAGTCAGCAGGGACCGCTGACGCTGACTCAGCACCAGTTTGTTGTGCTGAGCGCTGACATGCAGCGCACGGATCACTTTCTTGATATGCTGACGCTGGCTGAGCAGTGTCAGCAGCAGCGCGCGCTGACGCTTCTTACGTGAGCTGCAGGGCGGGTCAGCGTCCAGCGCTGTCAGCTTCAGCTTACAGTCCTCGATGAGAGCGCGCTCCTGGGGGGGGGCGCGGTTAGGAGGGTGGGGGGTATTGTGGGGTAGCTCGGTTAGGGGG
>NW_025932572.1:18734-39194 GCF_000764305.2 Hyalella azteca
CAGCAGCAACAGCTGACGTAATGACAGCTTGTCAGCAGCAACAGCTGACGTCATGACAGCGTGTCAGCAGCAACAGCTGACGTCATGACAGCTTGTCAGCAGCAACAGCTGACGTCATGACAGCTTGTCAGCAGCAACAGCTGACATAATGACAGCTTGTCAGCAGCAACAGCTGACGTCATGACAGCTAGTCAGCAGCAACAGCTGACGTAATGACAGCTTGTCAGCAGCAACAGCTGACGTCATGACAGCTTGTCAGCAGCAACAGCTGACGTAATGACAGCTGTCAGCAGCAACAGCTGACATAATGACAGCCTGTCAGCAGCAACAGCTGACGTAATGACAGCCTGTCAGCAGCAACAGCTGACGTCATGACAGCTGTCAGCAGCAACAGCTGACGTAATGACAGCCTGTCAGCAGCAACAGCTGACGTCATGACAGCGTGTCAGCGAGACACCACAGGAGTATTGCAGCTCGTTGGGGTTTCGAACACGCAACATAGCTTCAGTCGGGCATACATATTTAACGTTAATATGTCGGCCACCCTGCCGTTCTGAACAATAAAAGAAAAAGTAAAATCTAAATTACAGAAAACTTTTCTCCAGTGAACCATTTCTACATTTTTTCGTTTTAATGTTAATTGTTTATTGAACAAAATATATTGTCTGGTCTTAAATAATCGCGTTCACTATTAATGAACTTAATTAGCCTGATGTAGACGGTAGATCATTAGAGATTAATGGTAGATTATTAGATTAATAATGCTGGCAAGACGGTAGATTTAGATGGTAGATTATGAGATTAATAATAATGCTGGCAAGACGGTAGATTTAGATGGTAGATTATGAGATTAATAATAATGCTCGCTAGACGGTAGATTTAGATGGTAGATTATTAGACTAATAATAATGCTCGCTAGACGGTAGATTTAGATGGTAGATTATTAGACTAATAATAATGCTGGCAAGACGGTAGATTTATAAGGTAGATTATTAATAATAATAATAATGATAATAATAATGCTGGTACTAGGGTAGATTTATAAGGTAGATTACTAATAATAAACTCACAGCAGAAGATGGCCGAGGGCTGGTAGCAGTAGCCAAACCACCAGCAGTAGGTAGGTAGGTAGAGTGAGGTAGCTCGTAGCCTGGTAGGTCTAGGGTGCTGGTGCCTGGTAGAACCTGAGTGCTGGTGCTATGGTTCTTGTACAAATAAGCCTTGCATTCTTCAGATATGGGGGCGTTCTGCAGCAGGTTCTTGAGCGCCTGCGAGACGCTCGATGAATCTCCAGGTTTTGAGGCCAGGTTGACATGGTCGAAATTTGGGGGTGTGTTCGATACTAGGACTTGACCGATGCGTGGGCCATGGCCCAGAGTGGGGACTTGCTTCTGAACCACAGTGGGGACTTCGCCCTTGCCCAGAGTGGGGACTTGACCCTTGCCCAGAGTGGGGACTTTGCCCTTGCCCAGAGTGGGGACTTTGCCCTTGCCCAGAGTGGGGACTTGGCTCAAAGAAGGTTCTTCAAGAGCCGAATTCTGATCTTCAAATGGGCCTGAAGTCAAAGTGGCTATTTCAGAGCCAGATTCTCGGGACTCAGGCGCATCCTCAATATTTTCCAAAACAGATCCAACAGAAGCTGATTCCTTAGACCTGTCGTTAGCTTCTGAAGTAAGGATTGTAGAGGATTTGTTGGACACAGAGTCAGGAATAGAAGATGCCTCAGATCGCTGGGACTGTCGGCTTGTGCCGCTCGAAGAACCGCCTTTATTTTGAGAAGAGGTTCCTCCGCCAGAACTGCTGGAGGCCGCCACACTTTCACTGGGAGCCAGTCTTGGACTTGCACTTCCTGAAGCAACACTTGTTCTTCCACTTCCACTAGCAGGCGTCGGTCCACTTCCACTGGCAGCGGTCGGTCCACTTCCACTGGTAGAATTCGATCCACTTCCACTGGCAGCCAGTCTTGGACTTGCACTTCCTGAAGCAACACTTGTTCCTCCACTTCCACTAGCAGAATTCGGTCCACTTGCACTGGCAGAAGCTGATCTACTTCCCGCACTTCTACCGTCACGTCCCGAGTTCCTTTCACTTGACACACTTTCAAAAGTTTCGCTGTAATATGCATCGTTACTTTCTTGCCTCTTACGTCTTGATTTATTAACATTACAGTCAAGAGGACGACTCTGTCTGGTGGCCGCTGACTTGGCCGCTGATTTATCATTAGGTAACTCAGTGGCTACCACTGATCTCGGAACAAGACCTGGTGTTGGTAAGCTGGCGGTAGTTTGCTTGGTGTTGATTTGGTCCCTGGGTACAAACGGAGGTTGGGAACGGGTTGAGGGAACAGGGTTGATGGAAGACACCCCAGGCAGGGTTGAACCAACCATAAGTTTATTTACACCAGAACTGGAAGGCAGGGATGGTTGTACCAGACCTGAGGTTGAGGTTACGAGGGATGCAGATGGGATTATGAGGTCATATACGCTGTTGATGCCAGTTCTGTCAGGGATGATACTAGGGACGTAACTGTCATACCTCAGAAGTGTGCTAGGGTTCTGGCCCCGCACCTCAGAACCAGAGGCCCGGGACGGCAAAGAAGACATGATGTCTTCCACTCTTTGTGCTGTACTCGTGAGCTGCGAAGGGTCGCTTGAAACTAGCGTCCTCGTCGTACCATGCACGCCTTGTGGTACAGCTGACCTTGCCTTGTCGTACAGGTCTAAGTTCACTGCTGAAGGAGGGGCAGGATTGCGGAAAATGACGTCAGCTATCTCATGCATCTCCTTGTTCATGCGCTCTAAAGTGAGATCAAGCTTTGATGAGAGCTCGTCCAGTGAGGGCGTCCTGACACGAGACGGCGGAGCTTCCGAGGGCAAGGAGCTGGACGCGGTGGTGGTTGCTTGATGCCTCAGGAGTAGGTCATCCGTGGGGTAACAGTTGCCGATGGCTGCAGAGGAATGTGTGTCATTAATGGAGAAGGAAGTGTGGTTCTTGGTGGATTTTTGGTCACAGGGTGGAGCTTCACCGCCACCAACCCTCCTCCTGAGCTCTACCGACCCTTCATCAGCGCCCCCAATCCTCCTCCTGAGCTCCTCTCTCTCTATCTCACGCCGGACTCTCTCCTGATGGGAGATCTGGTCGCGCAGCTCAGAAATCTTGCGACGTTCTTCCATGATGTCAATGCCAGCCGCGCCCCTGGCCGCCGTAGGAACACCAGGACTCGGGTCCTCGATACGCTGGTCACTTCTGGGTTTGTGAGCTCCAAGTTCTCTTCTGGCGTCACGAAGTTTGAGTTGTTCAATTTCCGTACGAAGTTTCAGCTCAGCTTTTAGCCTATCTCGCTCCAACTCAATCCTGTGTGCTTCATGGTTAGCTTTTTCAGCTTCACGTTTCATCTTCTCAGCGGTTCGCAGATTTTGCAGGCGGTTCTTCTCAGCGGTTCGCAGATGTTGTTGATGGTTTAAACGCAGCATAGCATCTACTTTGGCCTGTTCGGCAGCCTGCCTAGCCTTTTCGGCATCGGCTGTGGCTTTCTCGGCATCACGAAGATGCTCCAGCTGATGCAGGTGGTTGAGGGCATCGGCAATGGCGTCCTGATGCATCAGTTCTGCATCGAAGCGCTGGCGCAGTTCAGCGGGGGAAAGTCCGACGCCGGTCACCGGGTCGATCCTGATCTTAAAATTAACGTCCTCAGTTGATTTCCCAGTAGAGGAATGATGCTGTCGTCCCTCCAATGTAGGGATGTCATTCCTTCCTGCTGATGTCATACTTGAGGCGTCATTCCTGCCAGCTGACGTCATACCAGGCACATTTTTCCGGCCGACAGACGTCATGCCAGAGGCGTTATTCCTGCCAACTGACGTCATACCAGAGGCGTCATTCCTGCCGGCTGACGTCATCCCATGTATGTCACCCCTGCCGACTGACGCCATCCTAGGTATGTCAGCCCTGCCGACTGACGCCATCCCATGAATGTCATCCCTGGCAGCGGATGGCATATCCACGGCTGCCCTCACATCATCCAAAGAAGCTCTGCCAAGACTGCCGAAGAAGCTGCTCGTATTGGACGCGTGCGCGGGGGGCTTTGGATGACGCGCGGCCGAGGGTTCAGTAGACCGCGCCACGGGGCCGGTCTTGAGTTTTGGTTTCAGGAGCACGAAGTCGTCGGCTGCACCGTTGTTGGGGTTGATGTAGTTGATGGGGTTGCTTGGGTTGTTGGGCTTGCTGGGGTTGTTAGGGTTGATGTAGTTGATGGGGTTGTTGGGCTTGGTTGAGTTGCTGGGGTTGTTAGGGTTGCTGTGGTTTCTTGGGTTGATGGGGTGTGATGGTATGGGGTCTGGTGTGTTGCTCCCACTAAGGCCTGAAGTCCTGAGGTTCAAGTCAGCTGGTCCTGCAAGAAATTGTGAAGGATAATAGGAGTTATTTGTACGGTCAAGATCTGCGTTTGTAAGTGACAGAGGTTTGCCCAAGCGTGCACTTGTCTGCACAGATTTGTCAACAGGAATGGGGGAGGAATTGTCTTTAGATGTGCCTTGCAGAGGAATGGTGTGTGAGGTATGGTCGTTACTTGCACCAGTCTGAGGAATGATGTGTGAGGTATGATCGCTCCTTGCACCAGTCCGAGGAATGGTGTGCAAGGTATGAGAATGGCCTGCTTTTCGACTGGACTTCATAGCAAGTTTTCCCGTAGCCTCCACAAACTCGTCAAGATCTCCCGTAGTTACGAGCTGCACAAAAGACTTCACCCTCTCAGGCACATCAGGATTAGTGACCTGGTAGTTACTCATGGTAAAATGTTCAAATTTACCCATATTCATGAACTCTTTGGTAAGCTTGGAACGGTCAATGTTCTCCTTCATTTTAATAGCACTTCTCCCATCCTCTGTACTACCACCAACGTCAGTAGACTTGTACGCTGATCTTTGTGACGTACTTACTAGCGACGCAGATCCTTGTTTATAAATTCTAGCGTCACTGGTTCGTCCGGAAGATTGGTGAGGAGGAGACCTCGAGTTTTCTCTTGCAGGACTTAGTGCCTTACGAAGTTTGAGGTTCTGGCTGAGCTGCCTTAAAGGGTAAACATTTCTCTTCAAGACATGCTTGGTGACTTTACGCACTCTGTGTCCGCGGTAGAGCTTCTGGATCATCACAGCGCTCCTGTGGGCTAGAGCCAGCGCTCCTGGGGGCAGCGGCTGGAAGCAGTTTATGTAACGCGGATTGCGGGCTATATTATCATTATTATCATTACTAGATCTATTTTGCTGGGATGTATTAGGCACGGGATGATGGGATGAGCGGGAAATATGTCCACCCGTTGAGTCGACCTCTTCTTCTTGACGTATTGACGTATATTGACGTATTGACGTATATATCCGACCTCTTCTTCTTGACGTATTGACGTTGGACTCGTCCTGTTCGATACCAAAACGGTTATTATTGCCATCATAACTAGTGATATGAGTGCGGTTGTTGTAGATCCTTTCCCTCCTTACTTCTTCCCAGGCAATTCTTGGATCTTTTCCTCTGGAATCTGTGACATTCAATGGACGATTCATCACGTTTAGAGACTCGCCCTGATAAAAGCTTGGGTTCACTACATAGAGTTCATTTCGCCCCTGGGGTTTATAGCCCTCTCTAGCATAAGGATAAGGGGATGGCAGGGCTTGGTGGGGAGCACGTTCTTCCCCACTGTGAGGGAGGAGGCATGCTTTTGTCCTCTGGAGAAGCTCCTCTGCTGATAGTCTCTCATAAGCGGCCGACAGTTGGTCGACAGAGTCAGTGGGTGGGGGGAGTGAAGCTTTTATCCTCTGGATAAGCTCCTTTGTTGATAATCTCTCATATGCGTCAGAAACTGGGTCGACAGAGTGAAGTGGGTCAACAGAGTGAAGTGAGCCATGGGTGTCAGGGCCAGAAGGGTGGGGCGGGTCATGAGTGGTGGGGCCAACCCAGGGATCTAAATAGGGCCCATGGGGGCCCACGGTGCTAGTATTGGAGGTGGGATTGGCTCCATATTGGCTGGTAGCAGGTCCATAGTGAAGGGGATTGGCGGCAACAAGCGGAATATTAGTAGAGCTCCCTGCAGTATTGGCTGAACTTTGCGTGCTGCGACGACACAGAGTATCTTGGTTAACAGGAGCAACGTACGACATTTGCTGTTTATATTGTTCTTGAGGTAGAAGTTCTAACTGTTCTTGTAGAAGTGGTGTTTCTAACTGTCTTGCTACCTCAGCATCTGCCACAAAGCAATAACTTAATAGGACATAATACATAATAACTCAACACAAATCAATAACTTAACATAATAATACAATACATAACAACTCGATGAACTCAAGCAAGCCACAGCTGAAGGACATATTGTTGTAGAAGGGCTTCACATGACATCATGACTATCATATCCCCTGCTATAATGATATTCGGGGTTATAATAAAATAATATACTAATGTATATAATATAATATAATATAATATAATATAATAATGTTATCCCTTGCTATAATTTTATTTGGGGATAATACGGCAATGCAATTTAAACAAAGAACACATCAAAACCGTTGTTTTATAAGGCATTTCTAATTCTAATTTGTGATTCTAGATTCTACGAACTGACGATGGAGCTGGTCTCCAAAACGTTTTCTATAAAGATAAAAATTTTTGAGACTATTCTTTGCTTTTAAATTTTTAGTTAATTTGCGCTTTAAGCAAACAAGTGACATCAATTTGCAAACTTTGTGATGAAAAGAGCAGCTTAGAAAAAATTATCATTTTATCATCTTCTGCATCTGGGAGCGACCCACTTAGCGACGACTCAAACACTGAGGACAACAAAAGCGGTGCATCAGCGTGACCAGGGCCTAGGAAGTCCCAAACACATCATAAAGTTATAAGATCGTAATCCGCAATAAAACCATTGTTTTATCTGCCATCAATGATCGCTGTCATGATGAGAGGAATAAGAGAACAAAAAGCCTCCCAGACAGTGAAGCAAATCACCTGCAAAACGTCGTGCATTTGGCACATCAGCAACCACCTGGTTTGTTTACATCCGCCGTTGCTATGACGACCGCACGCGCCTCACCTGGTTTGTTTACATCCGCCGTTGCTATGACGACCGCTGACGGAAGGCTGGCTCCATTCCCTCCGTCAGCTTCCGTCTGTGTGTCTCTAGACGCCGTCTGAAAGACAGAACAGCAGTTACTGTCTACTGTCAACGACTAAGGAGTTATCACTCTCTAAAGCATAAAATTTGGTCCCAAAAAAGCGTTGCAAGATGTTAACATTACAGCAGCGTTCAATTGTTTTAAATCACCACAAAACAATCAAATGTTTTATGATCAGTATGAGAGTGCATATTGTATGCGTGCGACATGAGTGTGGTGGGCCTTAGAGTTGGGGGAGGGGGAATGAGTGGGTGGGGAGGGGATGAGTGGGGTGGGGAGAGGGGATGAGTGGGGTGGGGAGAAGGGATGAGTGGGTGGGGAGGGAGGACTAACCTTGTTGAGGAGGATAGCCCCAGCAGTGGTGGGGGTGATCAGGCGACATGCGTGCCCCGTCTGCAGACAATAGTGCTAATTGATTCTTTCTTTTAATAAAGTAAACACGTATAATAATAATAATATATAAACATAACAATAATACAATGATAACAATAGAACACTTTCTTAACAAACGTATCATTATTTTGCTAGACAAGCAATGATATTAATGAAATACGCGCAGCAATCAATAACATTTATGAAACACTTGACATTATAAGTAACACTTGACATTATAAGTAACACTTGACATTATAAGTAAGACTCAACATTATAAGTAACACTTGACATTATAAGTAACACTTGACATTATAAGTAAGACTCAACATTATAAGTAACACTTGACATTATAAGTAAGACTCAACATTATAACCTCAGTCTGCAGGGACAGAGTCAAGTCTCTACCTCAGTCTGCAGGGACAGAGTCAAGTCTCTACCTCAGTCTGCAGGGACAGAGTCAAGTCTCTACCTCAGTCTGCAGGCTTTTAAGCCTAGTTTGAATCTGCTGTTTCTGCAGCAGTTGTTGCTGTTGCTGTTGTTGTAGCTGCTGCTTGTGCTGCTGCCTCTTCTTCCTTATGTAGTCTTGTACATCTGCTTTACTGGGGGATGCCCCCCGTGTGGTCTTTGCGGGGGATTCTGCAGCTGTTGCGGGTGCTGCAGCTGTTGCGGGTGTTGTGGGTGCTGCGGGTGGTATTATGTGATACAATGTTTCTTAAGTTATTAGATCATGAAATATTTAGTTCGGTTCCAAATGGGACAAAGATATAATTTTTCACATACAACAAAAAATAAACATTTGAACATATTTTTCATTTATTACCGTCACAAGTGATAATATTCTCATAGGATATCAGAAAAAATTCAGAAAATACATTTTGGCATTAATGGCTTAAAACCACATCGATGCTCTTGATATAACATTTATTTTATGTTATTTTAGCATGAGATATCTAGTGAGTTATTGAAGTGAAATAAGAGCTGTAAATAAGCACTTAGTAAGCTGGTGGGCAAGATGGATGCTAGAGGAAGAAGAGCTAAATTATATGATATAACTTAATTAAAATTATACTATAACTAAATTAGAATTATATTATAATTAAATATGAATAATATGATAATTAAATTGGATTAAGTATAAGTTGGCAGAATTTGTCTCTTAGGCATGACATTGTTATATTCATACGTCATTAATGAAATGAAAAATGTCTATTGGTACCTTGATTTTTTTTATTTACCTGTGCAAACAAAAAAATATTGTTTGATTTATTGAATTTATTTGAAAATTTTGACAAGAATCTAATGTTTTATGTAGAGATATATTAAGCATTATTTCAAGTGTCACCAGTAACACACTGCAAGACAGGGTATTGCAATGCCTAAATCATCAGCTGACTTATGATGATCAATCATCCTGTTAGAATAAAAATGTAACTCAAAAATAAAATTATAGAGGGGAAATGGCATATTTAAATTGTATTACCACTTCAAGAGAAAGATTCACCTTTAGTGGACTTGTTCTGTTCTGCAGTCTTCTTGGGGACATTTGGGGACTTGGACTTGGCTGTTAGAACAGATGGCTTAACAGGTGGTTGGAGAGATGGCTTAACAGGTGGCTGGAGAGATGGCTTAACAGGTGGCTGGAGAGATGGCTTAACAGGTGGCTGGAGAGATGGCTTAACAGGTGGCTGGAGAGATGGCTTATCAGGTGGCTGGAGAGATGGCTTATCAGGTGGCTGGAGAGATGGCTTATCAGGTGGCTGGAGAGATGGCTTATCAGGTGGCTGGAGAGATGGCTGATGCAATGGCTTTGTTGTGCTGGCAACATGGCTATCAGATCCATCACTGGACAGTGTTGATCCACCTGAAGATAAATAATACCATTAATTTCCTGATAATTTTCTGCTGCCGTCATGGATTCCTGAGGGATTTATATCTATTACAAGAAATCTCAACATGAAAATTATTTACAACCGTTTATGAGAAAGACGTGACTAACTTGATCATTATTATTCACACTTGTTTGGTGACAATGACATTACTAAATTGACCATTATTTCAAGATTGTAACAAAACTCATAATCACTACGTATTCTTAATTGAAATTCTAGGCTGTTAAGCTTCAAGTGCAAAATATTCATGAACATGCTTCTTTTAGCATCTATGAGCACAGTTGAGCTGACATTAAAGTAAAGACCCTGTAACACAATTAGAAAAATTCAATTAAAGACCCTCTTATGCACCTTATAAATTAAAGTTAAATTAAAGACCCTCTTATGCACCTTATAAATTAAAATTAAATTAAAGACCATCTTATGCACCTTATAAATTAAAATTAAATTAAAGACCATCTTATGCACCTTATAAATTAAAGTTAAATTAAAGACCATCTTATGCACCTTATAAATTAAAATTAAATTAAAGACCCTCTTATGCACCTTATAAATTAAAGTTAAATTAAAGACCATCTTGTGCACACACAATTCTTAACCTGTTTCTATTGGATACATTTACTATCATCAATGCTATTTGTACCTACTGGTTTGGGACTAAGAAATCCTTTCAGTTACAAAAGGGTTAATTAAAGAGACAACATAGTGAAGATATGAACAACATACAAATTGTGAACTCTCATGTACACATGAATAATTTCAGTTCATTGGTTTGAATTTAATCAGAATTTTCATAAGCCTTAACTCCCCTGCCAAATATCACACCATAAATTCTGTATAACTGCAATCCAAGTCATAAAATTCAATGAATAGTAATAAAATAATAATTAAAAATTAGCCCAATGCAGGGTTTGAAAAGTACATTAAATGCTTTGCTTACTCATTGCATTTAAATTAGCAGTAGGAAGTGATGAGGCAGAAGACAATCTATCTCCAGATTGCCCAGTGGAGCCACCAGAGTCAGGGTATCCATCATGAGGATTGCCACCAGAGTTTGGGTATCCATCATGAGGATTGCATCTTGGCAATCCGGGATCAGAACGGATGATGGTGTTGTTACTGGATCCTGCCATGCCATTGGTCGGCTGCATGTCAATGTTCCGAACCACTGTTGGCTCTCCATTCAGAACACGATTTGCAGTATCAGCGTCCATGACACGATGGAAGTTGAATGTGTCAAAACAAATTGTGTGAACCGTCTGGGGTATCCAGGAGCAGGTTCTGCCGCTTGATGTGATGTGAGTTGGTGAGGAGACTTGGTTATTTGTGTTACCAGCATTAGGAAACTCAGGCATTTGAGACATAGATAACTGGGGGGTAGGTACAGGATGAGTTTCAGAAGGAGTTGCAGCTGATATTTCAGAAGTAGAATTACTTAAAGGCAAAGCAGCACCAGTAAATTTAGCACCGCCAGCACTAGTTAGTATATAAGAACTGGAAAATGCTGGTCTTATAGATTTTTGGTTGGTATTTTTGGTTTTAATCAATTTTTTTTGTAATTGGAGCCTTTGCTAACTGAGGTTCTACCATAAATACGTTTTTGGGGGTGTCCTAGATAGTCCCGGGGGGTGTCCCATGTAGCCCCGCCGTGCGGAAATGGCAGCCATTTCTTTTTGGAATGAGGCAAATTCTGTCAATTACGTTTTCAAGCCGACACCTGGGTAAAACTTTTACGTAAGTAAAATTTTTTAATACGGCAAATATTTTTTTTGCTACATACCTTAGCAGTTGTAATTTTACAAAATATAGTTTTTCACCATTTTTTTCAGGAATTTTTCAGAGCAAGTAAATGTAGTATTTTTTGACTTCCTTTATACTACATAGATAGGAAAAATGTTGACGTTTACGCCACTATTTTTAGTTTTGCAATATTCCAATTAGTTCTGCCACTACAACAGTTTTACGCCGTGTCGGAGGCCTGTCCCGAGTACCGGTAGCCCCGCTTGTCCCGAGTAGCCCCGGTTGACGGCATTAATTAACATGGTAACTGATTTCTTAGTATTAAGAGATACACCACCCCATGTTACTAATGTGTTTAAAAGTTTAGATAAAAATATAATGAAAGAAAAAGTATTTTCAGTGAGGAGACGCTGGATAGAGCATGTAGCACCTCGTGGGCTTTACTGAGCCCCTGACAAACGCAGGTAATGAATTTTTTCGAAGAAACGTTGTCAAGGATTAAGCCTAGATACCAAAATAACTTGACCTGACAGTAATAAATACATAATAGGCACTACTTAATAGATATACAGCAATCCCTTGATTAACGCGGTTAATAAATCCCCGAGTTTTACCGTGTTAAGCAAAACCGCGCTAATCAAACTTAAAAATATATGGGAATAATTATAATGAATCCTCAAAAATATCAAAGGAAAGGAAAATTATGTAGTTCGATAAAAGTGAGCAGTAGATATGGCAGCGATCTTGACCAGTTGAAGGCTAACGAGTAACTAGCCCTTTACGCACTGAATTATGTTTTGAAAGCGAAAAAACAATCTGAATTACTTTTCAGATCATGCGCAGTCTTTGTGTTGTATGTACTGGCAGTAGCGGCACACCTACTCCATCGAACGTCGTTCGAACGAGTTCACAACATGTGACGCTACCGTCACACTCGCGGCTAGACTCCAAACATGTAATTACTCTCGGTAGAAGCTTTTATTTTCTGTGTGACGAATTCGTCACACCAGGGCTTAAAGGGCTAGAGCACCGGCATGGCGCACTTACCGGCGAACGTTGCCGAACTTGATCATTCGAGTTATGAACGAGACAAGGCGCGGTTAAACCGACTCTGTAGTCAGCATGAGTGCCTACTGAACGGAACCTTATTTAAAGAATTATTGGCTGAAATTCATAAAGTAACAACATTTGGCGAATTTTTCCAAAAGTCGTAACAGAAGCACAACATAAGATCTAATAAGCACTAACGTAACACCTCTGGCTAGAGGCGGGAAAATGATGCATTGTGAAAAAAAAGTCGCGCTAATCAAAACTGGCACTGCGTAGATCAAGGGTAGGTCGCAAATTTTTTTTCCGCGTTAATCAAAACCGCGGTATTCAAAACCGTGCTAATCAAGGGATTGCTGTATAGGTAAATAGGTACATATTACCAGTGGTGGGCACAGCTAACCTAAAAGTTAGCTTCGATAACCTCTAATCCGCTAACTGAAAAGTTAGCTTCGACAACGCTAAACCGATAAATCACCAAAAAATGTAGCGGAATTTGCCGCTAACCGCTAACTTTCAACATATAAATTTAGATTTCACTTAATTTTTTTGGGGGGGGGGAGAACTCTGAAAAACAGGCCTAGAGAGCTTAACTTTCAGCCTTGAAAAGGAGCTTTCCAAAAAGATGTAGCATGCTAAGATCAGATGATGATCAAAATGTACGTAACATAAATAATTAAATGAACAAATGAAATTAGGCAGTAGTTGACATTAAACATACAGTTTATTACACGAATAAGAAATATTAAGGTTACACCAGGGTTACACACTCCTTTTACTCTGGCTTGCTCTTCGCCTTCATCTCCTCGAGGTGATGATTGTTGCCCTTCATGAACATCAGCCTCTCAAAGTTGGCATCTGACAGGGTGGCTCTCTTGGCACTCAAGGTGTCCTTGCCTATGGAAAACAGGCGCTCAGCTGCAGCACTGGATGGGATGGCTGTGTTGTACTTAACGAAAAGGTTCATCAACACCTGCTCGCCCAAGAAGGCAACGTCAGTCAATTGCTCCTTCGAGCTGCTTTCCAGCCTGGTCTTCACCAAATTCTGTGCCTTGGACTTCAGTGACCAGTGGCTCCTCCTGCACTCCATGGGCTGAGTAATGCTGCTGAAGAAGTCATCTTCCCCATCCTCGTCATTGCTGGTGGTGCTGCTGCCCTCAACGCTCTCCCTCAGGGTTGTCTCCACGGCAGTCTCCATGGCCTTCTGTACCCTGCTGAAGATGGCTGTGATCATGCTTTTCCAGCCCGAACAGGCAAAAATTAGGGTGGAAGGCCGCTGCCAGCTGGCACTCCTTGTCTTCTAGGATGGGCCCTAACCTTTTCGTGATGCCTGCCAGCATTGCGTCCACCAGAGGACTGCAGTTTAGGACGTCTTGTGTAACTGCCAGTAACACAAGACGTGATTGGCTGACGAACATATGATGACGTAGTCAGCTGTCAGTGTGGGTGTGGCACACGGCTTACGATACTTAGCATTAAAAAAGAGATTTTAAAAGTTAGCGGAACTAAATTTAGCGGAAGCTAATTGGTCCGCTAAAGGTTTTCAAAGTTAGCTGAACAGCTAATCAGATAAGGAAAAAGTTAGCTTCGCTAATTAGCGGTTAGCGGATTAGCGGAACTGTGCCCACCACTGGGTATTACTCTAATTATAAATACATACATGAGAATCAATATTGGAAAAAAAAACGCTTTCAACAGATATCTTGTTTTCTTAACTATTAGATAGGATGTAATCCATCCAACCTAAAGCTTAACCCTTTCACGGGTAAGTTACCATATATGATCACTTGAAATCGCGTCACAAAAAGCCTCACCACGGCTTCCTGTTTGTTTTATTTATCCTTATAATGCCTCAGTCAATCACTAATTATCTGACCATCGTTCTATCTATAGCATCACCAGCTGCAAAGTCCACAAATTGAAATATGAGCATTTAAATGAAGGTTTTGACTCGGACAATGGAATTGATGCTCTTTCTGCATTTTCTTCAAAAGATGGAAGTGTCAATATATATATTTATTTATTTTGGCAACTTGATTAAATTTAATTAAATTAAATTTTTATATTTCTGATTTTTCATTTGCATAGACTGAATTTTAATTATAAAGAAAAATTTTGTGCACTGATCGCATTTATTGAATTCTTCAAGTGCGATTTAAACCTTCAATAGGCGAAATTTGCAAAAATCCATTGATGTAAATATATTGTATAATACCTCTTACTTTCTTGAAATCGTTTCTGAAATTTTAATTTCTGGACATTTCAATGCTTGCCCGCTAAAGGGTTAAATTTCCAAAGATGACAGGAAAATTAGAGTTTGTGTTTGGATATGTATATTTAAATATATAAGTTAAAATAAAAAATAGATTTATCTTATTATATAATAAACAGCGTCACCTGCCATTACTTCATTTTGGTATAGTTTGTAAATAATATATAGATCTTCCTATATATTACCGTCAACCGGGGCTACTCGGGACAGTCCTCCGACATGGCGTAAAACTGTTATAGTAGCAAAACTAATTAGAATATTGCAAAACTAAATATAGTGGCGTAAACGTCAACATTTTTCCTATCTATGTAGTATAAAGGAAGTTGAAAAATATTACATTTACTAGCTTTGAAAAATTCCTGAAAAAAATGGTGAAAAACACTATTTTGAAAAGTAACTTCTGCTAAGGTCTGTAGCAAGAAAAATATTCGCCGTATTAAAAAATTTTACTTACATAAAAGATGCACCCATGTGTCTGCTTGAAAACGTAATTGACAGAATTGTCCTATCTCATTAAAAAATAAAATAAATGGCAGCCATTTCCGCATGGAGGGGCTACTCAGGACACCCCCCTGCCCGGGGCTATTCGGGACACCCCCAAAAACGCATTTACAGTATAACCTCAGTTAGCAAAGGCTCCAGTTAAGAAAAAAATTGATTAAAAACAACGAATATTTATTACATTTACCTCGCTCAGCGAAAAAATTTCACTTATCGAAAAATTAGTGCATCATAGGTCATCACAAAATTGTGCATGGAATGTCATATATAGAACTGGGCACCAGTCATCATAGAATGAAAAGTAATTGACCTAAACTATGATTTATTTCTCCAAAACATATGATGGTTGCCACTAAAACATTCCTTTCTGCTTCAGGTATGTTTTTCACGATCTTTTTTTTCATAGTAAATTCACTTAATGTACCTAATTAAAATGGTGTGAAATTACAAGCTGTCCTGTAAGCTTACAGATACAGAAAAAATGCTATAAGGCTGCTGATATGAAGCTTGCAATGGACAAGGTTATTGTAAATGCTCAATGGCATGTTCATGGATATGGTAATTAATGTATTTGGTAATATCATATCAATAATATAAAAACAAGTAAAAATCACAGAAAATGTCATTTATTCTACCTCTACATCGTCTACAATGAAAGAGGAGGATTTCAGAGTACTGTTAGTAATGGATGAGTACATTCTGAATGCTGTAAAAGTTTTAAAATTAAGTTTTATTGCAAGTGTCCCGAGTAGCCCCATCAAACGGGGCTACTCAGGACACTTTTTTTTTTTGCTTCTGGCACCTTACAAATAGCATATGGAATTTTTTTGACAATGCCATTCGATAGCCCTTGCAAAGAGCTATCAAATGAGCCTAAACTTATTTATGAAAAATATACAATGATTCAAAATACGCAGATTGGAAGCACCAGAACTATTAGCTAAAGCCTTAAAGTCTGTGTCGGACACTGGAACGTTGCACTGTTTGGCGTGAGTGCGCACAGCCGAATGAGGAGGGCGCGATAGTAACTGCCCAGTCCTATAACTCCTCCCTCTATGCTCAGCAACCCTAGTGTAAAAGTTGCGTGCCATTATCCCAACGTACGCAGATGAACATCATGCACAACTAAATTTATAAACTAGGGACGATCACATATGAGAAGGAAGGATATCTTTGTACCTAAAAAACAAACCTATTTTGAAATTATTCACCAGTAAGATACAAAGATTAATGTCCAGGAAGTATTCCATAAACAAAACTTTTAATTCTCTTGACATAACTTCGGACGCATGGCCAAAGTATGGAAGAGAACAGTTAACAACGCTTCTACTATCAGGCTCTGGAACAACTTCAGTGTATTGCTTAGACATGAATTTCTTAATCTGGGTAAACACAAAGCCAGAAGGAAATCCATTAAGCAAGAAGATATTGCGCAAAAATTCAAATTCAGAATGCATGGAATTGAAAGTCAAACATATACAAAAGCCGCGGTGTAATAGTGTTTGAAGCCCGTTTAACTTGAATCTAAAAGAACAAAAACTAAAAAAGCTGATGCTTAGGCTGGTGAAAGTTGGTTTTCAGTAAACAGATGTTTGAAAACGGCCATTAGATTTAGAAATATTGCAGTCTAGAAAGGACAAACTATTGTTCAATTCAAGTTCCATGGTAAATTTAATAGAATTATGTTGCAAGTTAGGTAATCAAAGAAAAGTTTTACATGAGGAGGATGCTTGAAAATAAGAAAAGTGTCATCGATGTATCTATTATAAAAAATTGGCTTAAAATCAGGAGGACAATTGGTCAGCCCAGCCTGGCTGTCAGCCATGAAACCTCGTGAAAACACATAAAAATATTCACAAAGGTTGGGCCGAGGGGAAGACCCATGCCCAAACCGTCAATCTGTTTGTAAAATTTACCAGCAAATATGAAAATCACATTAGAACTGATAATTCTAGCATGGATTTTGATGTAGAAAATTTATTTACAAATATTCCGCTTTTTGAAACTATAGAGATCTGTCTAAATAGGTACTCTGTTTAAGGATATTCATGATACTGTTATTGGTTTGAACTGCAATTATTTTAAAATAAATGATAGAAACACGATGTGAATGTATGCACTATGCAGTGAAACAGTGGCAGTTTATCTCATAATTTTGTGTGATATCGAAAACTTTGTTGGTGTTGTCCAATCGTGAGAATTTTTTACAAATGTAGACATTTTTTTTTAATTTAGAACGCATTCATTGCAAAAATGTGTCCACTAGCCTACAGATAAATGACTAGTTAACTTGTTTAGGCGTTGGCAACACGGGATTGGATTTCAAACAATGCGCAATTTCAGAAATGCAGCAGTTTCTAATGAGCTCAGTTTATCAATTTTCATTGCAGTGGAAGGTGGTGCCACACTCAGGATGATGTATGTTTTCTGTGAATTTTCCCGCGCTTTTTCACTTTTTTTTAAGCTATTGCTGTGCACAGTAACACAGTTGGCGCAATGTAATGAAAACTGATTCTCTTCGCGCACGTGTTCGCGCAATCCCGGCCATCAATTCTACGCCGTGCTGCCGCGCACGAGCAGTTTGTGGAGGAACAGACGTAATACTCACATTACTCAGTACAGTATGCCTTTAATTATCTTTCAATAATATATGATTTTTCTTGATACGGAAATTTGGTAAATGAGAAATCTAGAATTTTATTTTACTTTTAGTTGAAATTTTCTCCAAAGTCATATGGCAACACTGAACACCGTCTGTTTACATTTCGTATGTATAATAGCCGCAGTTTACGATTACCGTACGTTCTGCATCCGACAAGCGGAAGAGTCAGAAGTAACCCGGACATGTCTTACATTTTATAATTGTCAGTTCAACTCGGGTAGGTAGTCAATATACTCGCGTATATTGTTGACTAAAATAGAACTGAATTAACTTTCTAAAGTATGGCGCACGGCACATTTTTTTACCAGCATAGTATGGCGCACCGTGCAGGTCGTTAAAATGACAAAATAAATTCCAGCGCACCTGGCACATCTTCCTGACCATGGAGGTGGTGTAACGCGGTGGCGGTGGTAGGGTTGGTTTTTCAATACATTTTCTTATATTGACATGAGAATATATTACCTATACAGAATTCCACACTGCAATATACAAGATACAGAGTACCTTGGACACAGCCCGGCGGGCTGTGCTGTGTCCAAGGTACACTGTCCAATAATATAAATTGGACTAGACCCATAATCTTATTAAAAATTTCATTCAAAACCTACATTGGCTATGTATGATAATTGATAATGCTTCTATCATGTTTACCTAGTATACTGATTGTAGTAAAAAAGAAAGTCTCAAAAAACAAAGTTCCTGCTTGGGCCACTCCGCAGGATGGCAGCATTGCCATTTGGCGGCACCACTTTGAAAATAGTCTTCTTCTGCACTCTGAGTCTGTCTAATTTAGTCTAAAGTCAATTGCAGTCTGTATGGGTGAATTGCCACTGTGCAGAGAGTGAACGAAGATTTAAAGACCTACGGCGACGCATTATCGGCAAAATTTTCGCCTTCAGAAGATCTTGCCAACACATTTAGATTGAAATTCTTGCATTTAATATATTTCTCAGTCTTCAGCCAACTATTTAGAAAAAAAGTAAGGTTTCCGCCACTTTCCGGTACGTTGGATGGATTACGATGCAGCGAAGCTTGTCCGGAAATCAGTTGTGATGAGTTCCCGCAAAAAATGTAAACAACATTTTTTCGATTGCGTAGTTTTGGTCGCATTAGAGCAGTCAGACTGCTTTATTACTTGTTCAGTTGACACTTGCTGTACAACCGGACTGTTTTTAGGGTAAAATTAGTTATTTGGGGTAACACGTGCATGCAACCTTGTAATAAGTTCGTGGCTTGTAAATAGTTCGTCATTACTCAGCGTAAATGGCTTTTCATTAAAAATTACCCGGCGACGCATCTTTAAAATGGCCGGCAACGCTTTGGGCTTAAAAATCCATATATTGCCAACGCTGCATCCACCCTCTGCATAGTGGGTAAATTGTAAGAAGGGCTGTCAATTTTAGATAATTTAGACGTGGTTTCAGAGTAATAATCAGACACACATCATCTGTATTAGTTGTTGTTGTTTCCAGTTTGTAGGTGAGGAAGTAGTTGCACAGTGACCTCTTGTTACACCTGGACACAGCAGGTTTAATTTTGTTTCAATGACATCTGGAGGATTCATCAATTGGTCCTGCAGTCTTGTTTGCTGCCCAAGCGGAGACGATGCTCATGCACTACAAGGAAGCCAGGCGATTTGTCTGTGTTAAATAGGCGACTGTAGCTTTTATTATGGCGCGTTGAATGTTTCTTCGAAAGTTGCCTCCACCAAGAAGTACTCGAACAGATGGGTGCAAAATACCCAACTAACCCAAGGCCTGAACACTGGAGATCAGTGACTGACGCTCCCAACTAAACCGTCGGCATGAAAGGAGAAAATGCTCTATGGTATCCTCCACCCCACAATGCAAGCATATGGGGTGGTCAGCCATGCCAAATCGATGAAGATACGATCAAACACCAGCATGACCCAAGCAAAGTCGTGTAAGTACTACGGCAGTACGACGAGCACAGCCGGCAACCCATGGAACAGGAGACAAATCACGCTGCACCGAAGCAAGGTACTGCCTCTTCCCTAGTCTGGAAAAGTCCTATTTTTGTCTGAAATATCGCGGCTCTAATATCATATAATTTCAGTAGGTATGAAATCTCGTGGCTCTAATGTCATAAATTTTTGTTTGATTAAAAAATCGCGGTTTGCACTTCGCAAACATGTCATTTCATAAAATTTTCAACTTCCGCAATCCGCACACACGCTCAAACTTATCGTCAGTCTTGCATGTCATGCCAGGTTTGACGACAAGACGGAGCGTGTGGATGCTCAAAGTTTGACGTCTTGCATGACAAGTGGGCGGAGTTTGAGGTTTGACAAACCTGGAAATGGATGGGCGAGACCTTTGGGTTCATGCAAGACTGACGATAAGTTTGAGCGTGTGGATGGGCAACCGACTAATTGGTCAAACTTTTACTCTATCTCAGTCCATATTGATGTTGAGACATAGTGGCAAAGCAGAGAGTTTTTTAGACTCTCCCTCAAGTTCATTCTTGAGTCCTATAAGTAGACCAGTAAAGTATCATGGATACCAGCATTATCATACTTAAGAAATTGGTTGAAATCTTGAGTAAATGAGGAAATTAAAAATGAACTGATTCTAAAAAATCTCTGGTTTGTCACCATGTGTTGAGAGCTGTGACATTGTTCCTTGCTAGCTCTAGTTTTTCATATCCCAGGATATCCGACACTGGTTTCGCGATTTATTTTGGTGAGTTTATGGAGTTCTTCTTCTTCGGATCCGTTTTTTATGAGGACTCGGTTGTTCACCACCCGCCTCACGTCTGGATGGTCAGCAATGGCCAGACTGGAGCGGCCTGTGG